>NC_136648.1:7774527-7892027 GCF_949748355.1 Melanostigma gelatinosum | reverse complement strand
TAGAGAAGGAAGGAGGGTTCATCCAGAGGAGGCTGGGAGGACTTAACACCCTCCATTATTGCCGATGAGTGCACTTGTTCTTCCCGACGCATCCTCGCCGCCTCTCCCTGTGAGTGGAACTTGTTGAAAGATATTTAGTCCCTCGGTTCCTGTCTCGCCTTGGCCCTGGAAATACACTGGAAGTTGTCTCTTTGCGCACTGCTGCTGCTCAATTTCCACACCGGGTAAGAGGAAAGTTGTTGGGTTGTTTCATGGTTCTTGTTGGTAGTTGAATCAACAGGGCGGACGTGAAAAACAAGTTGATGAATCGCTGTTGGGTAGCTAACTCTTACGTCAGAAGATAGTGATGTTAGCGTACGTAATGTTGACGTTAGTTTGTTAACGTTAACTAACGTCAACTATCTTAATGATCGCGAAAACGAGTTGTTTCTAAAGCGGTTACCTACTTAAAAGAATAAACTGTCTGATCTGGATAATTGACACGGATTAACGTGTTAATTTTGAGTTTGAATGGTTGAGGCAATAAATAACACCAACGTCCCGTAACTTGAAGTTGCTGTCGTTGTCAGTTTGGTCAGTATTAGCGTAAGTAGCTCTAAAACGTTACGTTCCGTCGCCATTAGCCAACCATAACAGACGTTGGGATACATGTAGGTAACGTCAGTCACCTGCAGCCATCATGTCTCGGCCGTTGACACCTGTTTGTTTTATCCGCTCCAATTACAAAGCACCTGTCTGTGTTGCTCTCATTCTACACTTTAGTTTCAGTGGTTAATGTTCTGACTCCAGGTCAGTGACTCACACCTAACGTTAATGTTCTGACTCCAGGTCTGTGACTCTCACCTAATGTTAATGTTCTGACTCCAGGTCTGTGACTCTCACCTAACGTTAATGTTCTGACTCCAGGTCTGTGACTCTCACCTAATGTTAATGTTCTGACTCCAGGTCAGTGACTCTTACCTAACGTTAATGTTCTGACTCCAGGTCAGTGACTCTCACCTAATGTTAATGTTCTGACTCCAGGTCAGTGACTCTCACCTAATGTTAATGTTCTGACTCCAGGTCAGTGACTCTCACCTAATGTTAATGTTCTGACTCCAGGTCTGTGACTCTCACCTAATGTTAATGTTCTGACTCCAGGTCTGTGACTCTCACCTAATGTTAATGTTCTGACTCCAGGTCTGTGACTCTCACCTAATGTTAATGTTCTGACTCCAGGTCTGTGACTCACACCTAATGTTAATGTTCTGACTCCAGGTCTGTGACTCTCACCTAATGTTAATGTTCTGACTCCAGGTCTGTGACTCTTACCTAACGTTAATGTTCTGACTCCAGGTCTGTGACTCTCACCTAACGTTAATGTTCTGACTCCAGGTCTGTGACTCTTACCTAACGTTAGCACCTTGGCATTCCCTATAGTCCCCTTCCATTGGATAACACAAAACATTTTATGACAATGTCGTCAAACCTACTTTATTTTTATTTGAATTAACAGCTCTGCAAATTCCCCAAAATGAAAGCAATGAACGATAGTTTGGGAACTATTCTGCAAACCATGCTGTATTTTAGAAACTTGAGTATTTTAACTGTTTCTTGCAGCCGTTGGTTTCCATTATTTTCTGTACAATATGACAGCAAACATGGTATTGTCCTGTAATTCATCACAGTGAACATCAAGTCCTTCTGGCACAATTACACTATTGTTAGGAGGCTTTCCAGTGCAGTGCAGGCTGGACTAGATATTCAGTGTGAGTAAAGTTTAAAGAGTTTACAATGATGTTCATACTGTTCGGAAATTGACTTAACCAATGGCTGCCCGAAACAGGAATAAAAATCCAACAAACATATATCGCGTACGTTTGAAAATGCTCATCACAGATTGACAGCAATCACAGTCAAAGAGCTCAAATTTGATGTAGACCAGAGTCTTACATGAGGTTAAAGACATTGATGCTGACCAGTCATCAAAGAGACTGCATGTCCTTGTCAGATTGATATGTTTACAGTAAAGAAGTGCTGTATTACCTGCATAAACACATGGGGACGGGTTCACCTGTTCGTACTGACAGAAACACATCGGCATGCGTTTACAGCACCCGACACTAAAGATAAAAACACACCGACAGCATCCAGAAGTTAATCATTCAACTGTGTGTCGGGACTTGACTACATGGAGTAAAGCAAGACCCTTTTGCTTTGAGGGAAGATTTCACTAAGTCTGTTTTTTTGTTTTGTTTGTTTTTTTTAGCAAATTCAGCCTTCAACAAGAGCAACACGGAACACTGGTTTCTGTGTATCAGTCAGCTTTTATGACCTCCTCGGGCTAATGGCTTTAGTTTCACGGCTGTTAACCGTCGATTGCCTGGTTTCACTTTACTCGTCAAGGCAAAACACCAGCATCAGTTTTCCTCGTCTTGTTGTTGTGGCGTTGAAGGGATTCGGGCCCATGTCTTTCTAAGTGAAACTACTTTCCACAAACGCTATATATATATATATATATATTTTTTTTTTTTTTTGTTTCCTGCACAGGATACTGGGCAGACTTGCTGGTCTTGTTTTGTCTCTAGCAGGGAATGACCTGTATTTCATGCTGCTCTGTTCCCTTTCCACCCGGTGTGGTTGTCACTCACAAACAAGGGGTTGAATATTTAATACCAAATAACACACCATGGGTATTTTTTAAACAAGTCTTTTAAAGGAAGTCATGTAATATAAGTATCTGGGGAAGAAGTGCTTCAGCAAGTGGCGCTGTGAAGTGTTTTGTTTGTTTGTATTCTGAGGACATTCGTAGATCTTTATATGTGGCATATGGTAAACAATTTTGTGTGTATAGGAAATACTTTTAATATGATCGGTTAGGTCCAAAGCACAGTTGTTGCTGTTTCTATCCCAGAAGATGGAACCAGAAAAGACTAGTCGTGGTAAATATCGTGTGATTCTTTGGTGTTGTAATAGAAACTGCGACATCGTGGTTCTCCTCCATGACTTTGTTTTCAGGACACAACGAGAAACGGTTGATCAGCAGGTAGAGCAGGTAGAGTTCTGAGGCGAGACTAGGGCGGCAAACGACAATTAACTATTATATATTCATTTAATATGTGAAATGAACACATCCTCACACTTGTGACTCTGGCATATGCTAAACTTCATGGCCTCGTCTCTGGCAAACGGATATATTTTAACTTATTAGATGCAACGGTTGTTCTGTCATCCGTGGGGATCCCTTGATTTTTCACCATCTGGTCGGATGTTTTATGTACAAATACCTTCAAAACTAGTGCTACTCCCCGTTAGCATCAGCTGTACTTTGTGTGTTTAGTGCTAATTGTAGCATGCTGACATACCGGTAAGCTTTAGCTCAAAGTACTACTGGGCTAAACTGCTAGCATGACTCATGACTGTCGTGTTGCTTGATAAATTACTTCAGCAGTTAATCAAATATCACAATTGTAATTCTCTAGATGATGCGTGTAGACGCATCGTGGAATTTCGGTTTAATATTTTAATATGAATTTGCACATCTCGGCTCATCCTTCTCCATAATTTTGTCTTTTGAGTTCAACAAAAAAAAGATAGATATCTCAGACAATTAATCTACTGAAATAAAAAATGCTTCCACTGGCGTGACAGTGTCATCTACATTATATTATAGCCCATATAAAACGAATAAAATAATAAAATGGGATGTTTTAGTTTTTTTAAATGAAGCCCACTTGTAGCAGGATATGAGCTGCTATGAGCCTCTCTGAACAGTGTGCTCCAAACTCTGATATTGATCTGCAGGATATGTTTGACAGGAGAGCTCCTGTGTCACAACTCCTTTAGTCAAGCAGTCGTGTGTGTGTTTGAGGTGTGTCTGACTCTGAACAACTGCTGCTTCGATACAGTTAGAGCGCAGTTTCTTTTGGACGTCTTTTAGCCCACCTTACAGAATCTTCTTCCTTCTGTCTGGTTGGCCACAAGCTTTGCTCCTGCTGCCTTTGAATCAGCCGGAGGCCACCTGACCGCACTAAAACCAGGAAACACTCTGCTTTCTGTCAGGAGTTGGCGCTAAATTCAATCAGACATTTCTTTATTTTTTTCTGCATTTCCCGCTCTCATTTTTACCCGCAGGAGTTTCTTCCTCCTTTATTGTTTTCCAGTGTCACAAGGAAACTGTGGAGCACTGAAAATAATAAACAGAAGTGTATAGATATGAACAAAGTGAGTCATTCCTGGTCACAGACATAGAGATGATTGTCATTCAAGAACAGAACAGAGACGCTCTTTAATTTCAAAGCTGGATTTGAAAGGATGTAACCGTCACTATTATCATGGCACCTGTTCGAAGTGTCACACCCCGTTCTGCAGAGACGTGTGTCACAGAGTCGAGGAAAATGCGGAGTAGAAAATAGCTCGTAGGCATACGTGTCATGTGATGCCTGTTTGAAGTAGAATAGGAAGTGTTGATCCATGTATGTGCAAACGGCAACTGTACCTGCGTGACTGTAATGAATCCTGTGGTTTGTAGCACTATTTCTTTTAGTTGTGTCTCTGCCTGACAGCTGGTCTGACTTGAGCTGTTACAGTTTGCCAAACCAGTTCCCTCTCCGCGCTGCTAGATTCGTCTTTGTTTGCCACGATATGCTCTCTCTGCTTACAGTCCATTTTTCTATTTTTAATGGAAGCGGTCTGTGTGAGGGCTTATGAGTCAATGACGTGCTTTCAGAAAACCAATAATAAAGGTATGGTTATTGCTGTGCGGTTTTATTATTTCGTTTTTATGATGTGAGCTGGACACACTTGGAAAACTACATTGAGGAACAAGAGCACTCTTTTACGAGTGTAAATGTTACTGTATGTATTTAGACAACTGGCAACTTTGCTGCACATGTCCCGTCAAGGTGACTACACAGGTATTGGTCTAAACATGTCAAGAGTGAAAAGACAAAGGAAAGGGAGTTTGAATTAACTGTTACAAGTAGGTGTGTACCTGTGTCAGTTAACTCCTTGTCAATGTAATTCCTTTGTCCTTGTCTTCTCTTCCTTTCCAAACTTCCTACTTTTAGTCTCTCACACAGTCTCACAGTCTACTTTTCTCTCTTTCTGATTCTCTTTTTGTCACTCGCTCACTCACTCACAGCTCTGGGGAGAGTGTTTCCCCCTCCCAGCCTCCCATGGCCTCCCTGCCTGCATCCTCAGTCCAGGCATGACCATCACCCCTAAACAACACAGTTCAGCCTGGTTCCTCCTCTTTCAACAACACAAGTCCCAGGTTGGTGGACATTGAATTTTAAGAACTCATTTCCATCATGTGCCTTTTTGTGTCTTCGGGCCACGTTCACAATACAACAGACGGTGTCCTTAATTTAGCTCCTACATGATGCGGATTGTATTCCAGCTGCTGACTTTCGGCTACAACACAAACGGTAGCATGTTTTTCCGGGTTCCTTATCAACTTGATCGAGATAAGCGTTACGAAACCTCATTCTGAGTCAGGTGATGGGCCAACATTCCAAGTCTGAATTGTAATCGAATGAACTGTGTGTGCGTGCGTGCGTGCGTGCGTGCGTGTGCAGCTTTGTGCGCTGACATCATTTTTACCTGCGGAGCTTTATCTCGTCACTTACTAACTAGATCCAGTCGCGTGCAGATGGATGAGGTGGAAGGCCTCCGGTCGAAGCTCGTCCCCGAGGACTCCGTGTCGCTGGCTTCCTCTTTGGCTGAGCCCATCAACCTAGAAGGTCAGTGCGTCTCTGTCAGCAGGATGAGAAGCTGCTGAAAGCTCCCTGTACCTTTTTGGCACAGACTTGGACGTTACACAAAAATACCTATTCATTCAGTGCTGATTATTTCATCACATGTTTGTCAACAATGGACAGAAAGAAAGATCCGTGTGTAATAAAATCCACAGTTACAAGCGGCTACAACTGTCGTCTTTTCTGCCACAACAACAAGACCTTTTTCTACATGGCCAGTAATGAATCACTGAGATGCATAACCACATGAGCACAAAGCACAAGCCTTGTTAGGGTGATCCAAGTCCCGGTGTGAATTTCTGTGTGTCATCCAGATTCCCATTATGCTGTGCTGCGAGGGGAGCTGGAGTCCGACCACCAGAACCTGGAGGCGGAGTCGTGGGGCGTGTCTGTGGACCAGAACTACCTGAGGGCCCTGAGCAAAGAGGCCGTTAAGAGACAGGAAGTCATCCATGGTAGGCTCAACCAGCGAAGTCTGTGAACGGAGAAACCCAAAAATATTTTCAGAAATCAAATATATACGATCTCACAAAGTGTCAGAACTTTCTCATGTCAATCTCCAGTTGCGGAATCTTTGATCACTGATTGCTACAAAGTAATTGCACTATTTAATAATCCGAGGTGACAGTGCCAATAATTATGTTGATGGATGCCTTTTGAAGTTTAACACTTCAACTATGATAATAAGCATGATGGCACCTAAGAATGTATGAAGGTATATTTGTGTCTTTATTACGCACGCAAACAAACAATGTTTTAAAAGCAAATTTCTCGCACTGCAATCAAAAAATCAAGTTTAAGTGAAAATATATGAACTGAGAATAATTTATTTGTTAGTTTTGCTTATGAAACTAGAATTTTTGGTTAACAAAATAAAATCTTTGGTTAAAAACAAAAAATCTTTGAAAAAAAATTATCTTTGGTTGAAAAAAAAAAAAGCTTTGGTTTTGAAACCAAAAGCTGAGTTGGGTGTAGTGGGCGGGGCATACGCTGCTGAATGTACCAGGAGTTTCTATTGGTCAGTTTGACTTGTCTCTCGGTATCTGCATCATCTAAACAGACAGGAGGTTACGGTGACATGGAGGTAAGTTGACTGCTCTGTTTTGTCAAAATTATTTTAAATATAGCAGCACTTCACTTTGTTCTCATGTTGTTCGTGTCGTGGAGTCTCTTTTTAAGAACGACATGGAGGGCTGCTGTGTTGACATGTAGCCCCGCTGCTATATTTAAAATAATTTTGACAGAACAGAGCAGTCAACTTATCTCCATGTCACCATAACCTGACGATCCTTGTCATTGCAGCCCACACACATTTTACTGTACGTTTCAGGCACTCGACCCTGAGACGTATTAATCAAGACATCCCTCTTCATCAATTTCCTAGAGTTGATCCAGACGGAGAAGCACCACGTGCGCACCTTAAAATTCCTTCTCCATGTCTACGTGCACGAGTTGCGGCAGTCTCTGCTGATGGAGGAGGCCATGCTGGAGAGGCTCTTCCCTGGGGTGGAAGACCTGCTCGCCCTCCACCAGCACTTCCTCGACTGCCTCAAAGTGCGCAAACGCCAAAGTCAGGAGGACGGAAGCCCACACAACTACCAGATCACACAGCTGGGAGATATTCTCATCACTCAGGTAGGATAGAGTCGTTTTTTAAACCACGGCAGGCTTTTGTGTAAGTCATTGCAGTCAATCTATCAAATGGATCTCCTTAAATCAGGAGTTCTCAAACTCTTTACGGGGGAGGAAGTCTCCTCGGACCCCCTCCTAATCGTGATTAATATAAAAATAATAAACTTATTGCTGTGTCACAATCTAATCAAAGCTGACATAATGGACACAAAACGCTCATTTTATCGGCTCAAATGGTCCCCATCTGTAGGTATGCACTTGTTTATGATATAGTACAATTTTATAATTATTTGACCGAGTATCATGGACCCCACTTTGAGAATCACCGTCTTAAATAGATGTGTTGCATCAAAGAGAGGCTCTCTAATTAAAACGGGTTCGCTGGTTTTAGAGGAAACCTTCTTAAAATTGTCAGTTTACTCGCCTTCAGGTGAAGTTGTCTGTAGGTTTGTATCTCAACATGAGACAGCGAGTTCGGTACTTCTCCATTTTAAATCTTCTCTAAAACAACTGAAGACCGTTAGAAACAATCCTTCAGAGTTCCAGAAAGGATCAAAAGGATCATAAATTGACGACACAGATTGCTCAACATTATCCAGATGTTCTTAAGACAAAGAATTGTGTTATTCCCAAATACACTGCATTGGCAATGTTTTCATATTTCGGGTTCCTTTTTACATTTTCATGGCGTTCTATGTTGCATTTGGTGTTCGTCACATAGCCACGATGTCTTTGGTTCACATCAGGTCTGGAGTCTTTGTGCTCAGCTTCTCTCCTTCCTCCATTATTCCCTCTCCCAAAACAAACCATTTGTTACTCCTCAATCCTGTCTCGAAATATATGTATTCAATGTTTTCTTTTCCCCCTTTTGTGTTAGTTTTCAGGTGCACTGGGAGACAGCATGACGGGGTGTTACAGTGAATTCTGCGGTCATCACACTGAAGCCATCAGCCTCTACAAAGAGCAGCTGCAGAATAACAAGAAACTGCAGATCCTCATTGGGGTGAGCAATCTTCACACGTTGCTCACACGTGATTTTCTTGTGTTACAGTATAAATGCACAGGAATTGGCGAAAGAATAAACTGAAGTGAATTAGTTGCAGCCCTGGAGCACCAGAAGCATCTACGAGACTTTTCACGAGCAACAGTGATGGCGTTCTGCAAAAATGATGCAACCAACACAAATCCAAGCTAAACGAAGCCTTTCTTTTTTTTTTCGAACAGAAAATCCGTCAGCTTCCCCTCGTGCGACGGTTGGGAGTCCCCGAGTGTTTTCTGTTGGTGACTCAACGCATCACAAAATATCCCGTCCTGGTGGAGCGCATCATACAGAACACTGAAGGTACCAGCTCATCCCTTACCTAGATCTCAACAAGTCGCTATAGTTGTTACAGTCAAATGTTTTGCTAGCTGGACTGGTCCCATGTATATAATATCAACTCTATATATATATTTAAAGGCTGGTCGATTGATATGTTTCACGCTCCTTCCAGCTGACACAGACGAGTACAGGTCTCTGGTGCAGGGTTTGGCGCTGATCAAATACACCATCTCGCAGGTGAACGCTCAGGTCAGTGACTACGAGAAAGCCGCTCGTCAGAGAGAGATCGCCCTTCGTCTGGAGCCCAAATCTCAGGGCCGGCTGAAGGACGGCCGGCTGCTCCGCCGGGAGGATCTGGTCCAGGGAAACAGGACTCTGATACACGAAGGCCCCTTCACCTGGAAGTCCTCCGGGAGACAGAAAGGTTTGCGACACCGTCGTTTGTCCGTGGCTTCTTTTCATACGCTCACGTGGCAGAACAAGACAAAGTTAATAACTTTGCATATTAACCTCGACAAGGAACACAAGCGCATCATGCAAATACACCTGTATGGAACCGTCTGCAGTCTTTCTGGTTCTCTACTCATTCAGGTTCCTCCTTTAGAAGTCTCACCCTTTAGAAGTCTCACCCTTTAGAAGTCTCACCCTTTTTTGAGGTCAGCAGAAGTACGTGCTCGTGTGCTCACTGGTCTGATTTTGATGACATTTTGAGGGATGATGCATCAAGGGATTGACGCCTCGTGGATTACTGCAGTATTATAGGGATGTGTGTTTTTAATACGAGGTTTCACTTTGCGGCAAATTGCCTTTTGTGAAAGCCAGAACGATTTAAAGAACCAGTATAGCAGCATATTGTTCATCGTCTCAAAAGATTGAAAGTCACACAACATGCAAAGTAGACACGTCTTGACGTCTTGAGTCAGTCCTTTCCCGTGGCAGCTTGAGTCATAACCTCCAGCACTCGTGTTGTTTTGATGCTGAGCGGCGTTCTGTGTCTCTGCAGAGATCCATGCCGTGCTGCTGTCAGACATGCTGCTCCTCTTACAAGAGAGAGACCAGAAGCTGGTGTTTGCTGCTGTGGTGAGTTCGAGTCATTCTTGTTAAGACAGACGCAGCAAATAAATGATCGAAAACTCAACTGAAGGTCTTTTGCTGAATCACTACCTACTGTATCATGTCTCCATTCACTTTTTCTACATATTATTAGCAATATTAAGTCGAAGACGCAGACTTCTCTTCTTTAAATCACTTCATCAAGATACACCATATGATGTCATAATCCATGACCGATTTGTGATGATTATTTGAACACGAATAATAACACCTGCTGTACTACGGTGGCTCACGCAGGACAGCAAACCGCCGGTGATCTCCCTTCAGAGGCTAATCGTCAGAGAGGTGGCTCACGAGGACAAAGCCATGTACCTGATCTCTGAATGCACCACCAGCACGCCGGAGATGTACGAGATCCACACGCGCTCCCAAGAGGAATGCATCACGTGGACGGCGCTGATACGACAAGCCGTGAACAGGTGAATTTATTTTATTTTATTTTATTTTATTTTTATTTATTTATTTATTTATTTATTTATTTATTTATTTATTTATTTATTTATTTATTTATTTATTTATTTATTTATTTATTTATTTATTTATTTATTTATTTTTTTTTTTTTTTTTTTTTTATTATTTTTTTTTTTTTTTTTTTTTTATTATTTTTTTTAAATTGCGTCTCAATCTTTTTGTTTAGTTTACTACTACTCATGAATATTTCATTGAATAGTTGCATTCGCCTATGTTTATGGCACTGATATCTGATGATCGCTCAAAGACCGTATGTGACTGAAATAATTCCGTCCTTACATATACCACAATATGAGACAATTAAAAAAATCGAGCGCATTCTTATATGGAAAAACTATATTTAAAACATATCACTGGTGAAATGTCTGTGATTCAGCGTTCCAGAAGAGGAGCTGTACCTTGAACTGACTGCTACACTGCAACGATTTCAAGGTACTCTTTTCTTCCACAATTTAAAATGTGATATGGGAAGAGATTTCTCGGCCATGACACGCATTGATTGGACAAACATGTTGCTCATTTAATGCTTTTTTATTCTTCTTTTTTTTTTTTTAGATAATCTCAAAATGAGGGATGAGCTGATACTCCAGTATCTGACAGAGAAGCAGCAGATCTTTGCTGCTCTCTACGAGACGATAACGGAGCAGGAAACCCCCCACAAAGGACTGCTGCTGCGAGGAGACGCCACTGACCTCCAGCAGGGGACGACGCTGCTCAGAGGAGCCATCAATGAGGGTCAGAGCGCCGTTCCTAACTTAACTTACCCTCAGTTTTGTGAAGCCTTGTTCATCATGGTTGTAATAATGAGGCAGTGTTCAGTATTTATTCTGGCATCGGCTAGCTATGAAAACGCCATAACATAGCCCGTATTTTAATTCTGGAGATATGCGCGGCCGTAAAGGTGAAATATACTCCTTGTGTTTTCCCATACCGCCAAGTCGTGACTCGGCACTGATGTCTTTGGAGGAGGAGATCTTAAAGGAGTTTTTTTGTTTTTTCTCTGCAGTGGAAAACCTGCAGAACCTGCTCTTCACAAGGATAAAAGACCCAAACCTTCTGCTGGAGGAGAGTGAGGCGCAGGAGGAGCTGCTCTGGAAGGCCGAGACCTTCGGAGCGGCTGATGGTAACCCTGCTGAAAGTAAGCTGACATAAAACTAGCACCGGCGTGACATTACATTTCTAGTTAGCGTGTTAAAAAGAAGACCGCTTTGAAACCCGGCTCATATATTTAACTGTGTGTGTGTTTTATTTACCTATTTATTTAACTTATGTGATCTATAACAAGACATTCTGACATGAGTTTGGACACACAAGTACTTCTTTGGAACTCACAACAAGCCCAATCACACAGCAGAATCTGGCTCACTCTGCTCATATTGTATCCGTGAAAGTCATTGACTTTAAATGTTTCCGTCAGATGGAGATGCAGCTGGCAGCGAGGGCAGTCACGCCACCAGTGACCGGCCGCTCCAGGAGAGTTCCAGCTCTGAGAGCCTGCAACAGTGTGTGAGTGAGCCGGACGTGAAACATTACTTCCAGCCGGTGATAAAAACACCAGGCATTTTACACTGCTTGTGCTATTTTGCTTCAAGGCTGATGACGACACACAGACGCCAAACTCTCATTTTCCTGAGGCAGAGGTAACCCTTCCACGACTGTTTTTAAATCTCTTTTCATTCATACAGAAATGTTTACGTGTCACTGCAAGTCTTTTGGTGTGCATTGTTGTTTTTCTCTGTAGGTGTGTGACCGGGTGATACTGCTCGCACAGAGGCTGTACAGCTTAGAAGTAAGACACTGGGAATGCTCTTCATACAGTATAGATTATGTTCTGCAGGTTTCTAGTTGTTGTGTTTTGGAGAAATAGTGTTGATTTCATACTTGTGAAACGAATTGTGCTTCATGAAAAGAATTCCTTAAGGTTCCTACCTCAATAATATATGAAGTTGAACGTAGGAAAACACAAAATATGTTTCACATTCATGTTTATATCCAATTCTTCAACGCGCAGGCAATAATCGCCCAGCAGGACAGCCAGATCGAGCTGCAGCAGGCTTTTCAGACAAAGAGCAAGCAGCCCGCTCGTCACTACAGCAGTGTGCTGCTGGAGCAGGAGAAGCAGCGCAACTCGGAGAAGCAGAAGGAGGAGCTCTCCAACTTGCGCAAGCTGCAGGTCCAGCATCGGGAGGAGCAGCAGCGCTGGGAGAAGGAGAAGGAGCAGCAGAGGGTGCAGATTGAGACCCTCGAGGCTCAGCTGCAACAGAGGGAGGAGGACTGCCGCGGGTGGGAGGAGAAGCTCAACGGAGAGAGGGCTGAGCTGGAGGGGCTGAAGGAAAGCTATCAGCAGGACCTGGAGAGGCTGAGGGAGTCCACGAGATCAGTAGACCGGGACAAGGAGCGACTAAATCAGGAGAGGGAGCGTCTGGAGCAGCTGCAGGAGAAAGTGATGAAGTTCTACCCAGGGATCTATGATGATCCTGCACAAGTGAGGAGCAGGATCAGCATCTGATTGATGTTTATCAACACATTGGTGTATTCATTTGTCCATTACAAAGTATAATCGAGTCAAAAAACATTAAGTCAGCAAAGTGTGTATATAACACTGATGGTTTGAATCTTATGAAACAACACAATCAGAAATGGATATATCCGTAACATCTCCTCTCTCTCTAGTTCTGGAGTCTCTCCAGTCACCAGTCGTTCAGGGGAAGCATAGCGAACGGAGGTGGGACCTTAACTCCAAAGACCCACTTGTTGTTGCCCACAAACTCCACCTCCCTGGAACTTCCTCCAAAGGTTCCACCGCGCAGGGAGAGCATCATGCACGCCAAGCCCGAGCTGCCAGTCCACCTGATCAGCACCACCAAACAGGTGCACAAACCTGCGTCCGTGCAGCAGCAGATCCCCGCCAAGCTGGCTGCTCTGGCCAAGGGAAAGGAGAAAGGCGTGAAGAAGAAGAAGGGGTCCCACCAGAGAACGCACAGCGCAGGTCAGAACACGGGCCTGCTAACTTTATCTCCTTGTGTTTCAGTAAAAGGGTTCATTTGAGTTTTAAATCTTTGTGTATATAAAACGGGTGTTTTAGAGCATGCAAGAGACTTCAGAAAGAAATCAGCTGATGTTTATTGTGGACAGACAGAGAAGGCTGGACAGTGACCAAAACTGCTTCATTTCGGTATTTATTGGTTTGAAACATTTATCTGCAGCTGATGTTTTAGGGCCAGTTGTTAGCGCCACAGCAAGCAAATGAGGAGCGCCTTCAGAATGAAACGCCTTTAAAGGTTTAGTTAGTGTGATGACCTGCAACCCTGACCCCAGCCCTGCCTCTCTACATCCAGCCTCTATAGACGTAAACCAGATGCTGCCCATCCGAGTGACCGGGAAAGAAGGAGGCAGTCTGAGAGCCAAAAGTAACAGCAGGCCTCTGAGCATCTACCAGTCAGGTGCAGACACTCGAATGTCTTCTCCCTCACACAGAAAGACATCACCCATACGTGATACCCACCATTGATTTGAATTGATGGTCTATTCAAAATAATCGATCACTCACTGACCCCTGTGGTGTTAACTCGGAAGAGGCGACTAATTGTTGATTAATTATGGTATTGTAGCTGAGAGGTGAAATGTAAAACTCTAAAAAAAAAAACCGGCAGCTGCACAAAGATTCAAATTGCTGCAGCTACTACTTTCTTTACCTGGAGGTGGCGACATCAACATGTCTCCCTCCTTTCCTGCATGTGGTGCAGAGCGGCATGTGTCGAGCCGGTTAGTGACTGAGCAGCTCCCTCTTGTGGAGAGTCAGCAACCTGCCACACATGAGGGAGAAAGAGGTAGTTCGTTTTGTTTTCCACAGCGGGAAGATGGTGCAAGTGCATCTGTACTCTTTGGCTGGATTTCCACTTGTAGTCAATGTTTGTAAAATAGAAACAAGTTCCGGTTCAGTGTCTTTTTAAAGATCTATCTGATTGTAGAGTGTTGAGCGAAACACATCTGTTATTATCTAAGATATACGGGTATCTACGAATACACTCTTGCACTTCAACACTTTAAAGTAATCCTCTGGCATTTTGGTATATGTGTGTGTATATATATATATGTATGCTTGAGTTCCATAATTCCCACTTGGATGAGAAGCTCATCGATGCAGTACAGGGTTGGTCGGGGAGATTTATTTTTAAATGCATTGTGCCTTCAACCCACCAGGATTCGTCCACAGTGTGAAAACATCTCAGTCCTTCAGCACCAACAAGTGGAGCGACGACGCTCCACCACCACCGCCTCCTTTTCCTGACGATATCCTCGATGCGGACAAACAGAGGGTAACGTTCCTTTAATCATAAACTACAGACTGGAGTTCGGATGAGGCCTCGTCCACCACGAGGACTTTTACTCTTGGAAAGACGGATGGGGCCGTTGAAAGACATTGGACATGACTTCATGACGTCCATGTGTGTCCAGCGTGAAGAGGACAGTTACTATCATGATATTTTATTACTACAAACCAGCTGTTTGCGTTCAGATTAGCTGGACAGGGGAAAAAAAGTAAAGAAACACTGATGGTTTATAAACTTATGTAAAATTGTCTTGGAGGTTCAAAAATATGTAAAAAGCTCGAGCGAAATAGACTTTTGGGAAGATAATATTTTAAGAGAAGATGTTATAAGACCTTTTGTTGCCAAGATTTTTGCCAACGTTTTTTTTTGTATTTTATTTTTATTTATTTTAAATGGAAGTAGGTTGTCTTTCAGCATTAGCACTTGCGTCTTAACTCAAATGCATTCATTTTAATTGAATGAACGATAAAGACGAAGTCTGTTTAAATGTGAGGTGCCAAGCACCAACGTTTTATTTCAGAATGAATCGGGTGATCATGGAATGTGTGCAGTGGTCCTGCTCCGCGGTACAACTTGTATTCAAATCATGGATCGATGAGGTGTGTGTGTGGAGGAAACTACGCGTTATTGTGTGTAAACACTAACACTGTAAGGTTTGTTTCACTTTACAACCAGATAACCGCCAGAAGCATTTATGAGAATGAAAGAAATTATTTGTGAGTGACATTACCTGTTTGAAAAAAAATATGTTCTGGCATGATTCAAGATTATGTTGATTGACTGCTGTCTCTTTTTGGTTCCATTTAAAGTTTAATCCAAGTCCCAACTAATGGGTCGGGGAATAAAAAGATGGTTGACTTGACAGCTTTGAGTGTTTTGTGGATTGACTCAAAGAAAACCTAAACCTGTTTTAAAGATACTGAACTGCAGGTGACTCAAAACTTTGAGTGACGGCGAGGTGCATTCAGGTACCTTTTACTTGCTCCGGTCGTTTCCTTTATCCAGCGAAGTATCTCAATTTAACGCACCTTCGCGTTCATCACTTTGGCTGATCAGATCCAGAACTTATAAAGGATAAATTCACCAGCACACTAAATATCAAATACAATGTTACTTTATTATTCCTCAACAGAGCCTTCAAAAACCACTTTGTGACAACAAACTATACCGGTGAATGAATAATCTCGTGTCCTGGAAAACACTGCTGTTGAATCAGTCCAGACAACTAAACTGCTCTCATTTCACCGCTGAACAAATTCTTTATTTATTTCAACATTTGACCTCGACTTCCACACGGGGATGTTTAACTTGATTAATAGGCATCATAAATGAGTGAGAATCAGAACTACATCTGGCTCACAGAGCAAAGTGCTTGCTGGCCTCTGGTGACGAAGATGAAACCCTCGGGTCAGAAGTGGACTTTCATAAGAAAAGCAGAGTGAATATATGACATAAGGATATCTTGGTTTCCATTTCTTTAAAGTTAAACCCGTTGTGTGTACATAAACATATACAGACATGAACCAACAACTTATGTCGGCCCATGAATTAAAAAATATTGTGCAAATGCTTCGTACAAACTAACTAGGAACATCGGTAACACGACCCGTCACTCGCTGCTCAGCTCGCACATTGAACTACAACACCGCATCATTTAGAGTTCAGTACTTTTAAAACAACCGTTACTCGACTTCTTCTACTTTACCTCCCGACACGTACACAGTAAGGCTGAAAACCAACTCTTAAAACAAGATTAATACCGGGGAGAACAAAAACAGCAATCCCAACATTTTAACTGTCGCACCAGATTATACACCGGTTTTATATAAAAGGACAAAATCATAGCATGCAAACGGAAATATACCAAAAGATGAGAAGAATTCAACAAATGCTTGTTTAACAAAATGTTTTAAATAAATCGAATAGCTTTGGCTCAGTCATTTTAAAGAAACTCCTGCTATCCCCACTGTACTTTATACTGTAGTTTATGGTGTAATGGCTTATGTAGTGTGTGTGTTTTGAGAAAAGGCTTTTCAAGCATACTGAGACATTTAAGGCCCCGTCACGCCAGAAAATGTCAGTGAAATATTTGGTCCGAGAGGCCTGGTGAGCTAACTGCTAACACATTAGCCTGCCCAAAACATGCTGCCGCTAGTCACAAATATTCTCAAAGCTCATTTCTCTTATCTTTACTGGCCCGTTAACTCCCCCAGGCCTTCTGTTCTTAAGATAGTTGATTTAAAATGTAGTTTTGTGCCATTGACTCCCGTCTCATGACTGTAGGGTTGCATCGAACTATTCCATGATCGATTAGTACGCCGATTATCCAAGTTTGGATTAATTATTGTCTAGTTTGCTCCAAAAAAGAGACTGAAACTTATTTGATGATTAAAATAGATGCTGGTTAATTTTCTGTTGGACTAATAGCTGCAGCTTGCTCTCTGAGGTAAAGTAAGATGTTGCCTGTTATTATGTGTCACCGAAGTTGAAAAACTAGTGTGGATTTACGTGGCCCCTGTGAACAAATCCACTGCATTGATTCATTGTTGTATTTCCTACACGTCGCTGTTTTTAAAGCTGTTGCGAGCCTCAGCTTAGTGTCGTGGGAGCATTTAGTGTTTGAAAGCTTGTGTAGCTTGTGTAGCTTCCAGATTTGGCTTTGAGAGTGCAGACTGGTAATCGGCGTTTTATACTCTGTGTTCGTCAGTTTCGATGCCTCGACCTCGTGTGTCCAATCCTGGTGCTCTGCTGAGTCAGCCATTCAGAGAGCACAGGTCTCATCTCTTCCCTTCACACCAAGTGCAAAATAAACACCTGTACTTAAAAAATGCCCGTTGACTGAGACACAATGCAGAAAAAACAACAAATACATGAAGTGAAATGCTGTACTGGACGTCTTTTCAGTTAGATTTGTTTCCCGCTTCATCTTTCTTGGCTGGGGGCGTGTCCTGAGGCGGGTAACGGGGCGAGTCCTCTCCTGTGCTTTCTGTCTCCGGTTTAGTCACGTGATCGGCTGTCTGCGGCGCTGCAGTTTGTGTACAGTTGATCGGTGCGAGCACTATGGCAGGCTGCAGGGGACAAAAACAGGGTCTATATTAGATGGCTGAATTGTGTGGGGTAGAACATTTAAATGTAATGACAACAGAAGATAGAAAAGCCTTCGATAGGACAAACAAAACCAAAGCAAATACAGTTATTCCTCTGTCTGCCGGCTGTATGGACCCCAGTTACATGTTGTCAGAGGTATTCCTGTACGCAAAGATTAAAAAGTCCCAGATATGCATAAAGAAAGGAGAAGCATAGCAAAGAAAACCGCACAGAAAACACATGCTAACTCTGTAGGAAATAATGTGAGCTAATCTAAATCACTATGAGCACCACCACCATTAGCTTCAGTAGTTGCTAACCACAAGTCTATAACAGATGTGTGTATGCAAAAATAAAATAAAACCACATCTACTCAAAAAAAACACAAAAGGGACCTTCAGTCACACCAAGATGTTTAATGGTAGAGTGTAAAGGAGCCCAGATAGAGTACCTGCAGTGCCATTCACAGACAGCTGAGCCCTCAGCAGCAGACTAGAGCACACAGTAAAATAAAGGAGCAGCAATGGGAGGACAGTAAAACAGAAAGAGGCAGTTGGAATGGATGGAATTGTTTCAAGGGTTTACTCAACTTAAGATTCTACTTTACTCTGCATGTTATGTTGACACTAGATCTTTTTTTTTTTTTTTTTTTTATGTGCGTTTTTCTTTTTGTTGATTGTTTTTGGTTTTGGTCTTCGGCAGTAGGCGGTCATATCAAACTGGTATTCACCACAAATCCACTTCCAGTCCAGAACTGGGGCAACTCCCTGCGCCACAGCGCTACAGTGAGGCAGGTGAGCAGAGTGCAAGGCACCAGGTAGAGCAGGGCCGGCTGACCCATCTGCATCAGGGCCAGGGCCACGAAGGTGATCAGCAGGCCGATGCCGTAAGCTGACAGGACAGAGAGACACAGAGCGAGAGAGGGACAGAGATACAGAGAGAGAGAGGGAAAACACATGGTCAACATTTTTAAAGTTCAGTCTCCAGGGGTGGTGGGGGGGATTAACGTTACCTTCTCCTGCTCAGTGATTTTAATCACGTTCAGAGTACATATATGGGTAATCGTAAATTAATTGATAATTCCAGCCGCATTACAGACTGTTTCCTCTTGTACTTTAAATCTTGCCCGGAGCCACATTTTTCTATCTTAAAGTGGATCTCTGAGGTTCTTTTCAGTAGGAAGAGACGCTTGTCCTTCTACTTTTACGATTCTTCTTCTTTTTTTTAAATGAGCTTATAACAGACGAGCACAGTGAATATTTGGTTCCCCACATGTAACGTTGATCCCGTACAAATGGGGCTTATCGTAACAATGCCAACCCTCACAACACCCTGTCCGTGTACATACCAATCGTACAGGCCACAAAGTAGATCCTGGAGGATTGCGTTAAAATGTCAAACCTGTGACAGTACGCCACCAGCAGACCTGACAAAAACAACAAGAAAGAGGCATTCAGATAAATCAACAGGAGAAACTACTGTAGTCAGCAAAGTTTCAGCATACTGAGCTTAATCACTCGGTGTTTCCCTACACTTTACAATCTCTGGATATGTCCTAATACACCAGATAAGCAAAAATAAAATCATTCACAAAGACATGATTGTGGTCATTGTTGGTTGAATGATTTTCTGGTTGTGACCATAAAAAGAAATCTCACATTACACAGTTTATTATTATTATTATTGTTTATACACCGTTTATTACCTGGTACTAGGATATCTCCAAAGCCCAGGAGGGAGAAGGGCCGGTCACAAAGAGCCAGGGGAGAGAAGTTTAACCGAGGCACTTTGAGCACCATGGGAAGCTGGAGGAAACAGGCATTAGTGTTACTATCAACTACTTTTTTATTTTTACTCACTCTGAGCTGGGAATAGCCAACCCCACTCACCCGTAGGGAGTTGTGGAATTTGAAAACAAGCCCACCTTTTCATGCATGGAGGAGTCGGAGGGACCAGCCGCTACCTCCACCATTATACTTTCTCCACTCTGTGGGGGGGGAAGCCATGAGGAACGTAAGTATGGCACACAGTAACGGAGACCATAGACATCTGAATACAGTGAAAACAGCATCGGCATACCTTTGTCAAGAAGGGTGTAATAAATACGAAGAAAACATCGTAGACAAACAGGACGGACAGTAACAAGGTGCAGGCCTGCAGAGACAGAAAGATCCATCAGGTGAGGTCACGACGAACATAATCCAAACATGTAATATTCAGAACACCTTCCACGTTGTTATAGTTTCTGAGAGTGCTGACTCACCTTAAATGTGGGGAGTCTGACTGTTTTGAGCATGTAGAGACAGAAGGCGATCCCCAGGGCGTCCTGTAACACCCACGCCCACCTGGAGGGTACAGAAGAAGACAGTGAGTCAGCAAAAACAACATCATCATCTGATGTACCGCCAACATATCATCACACACGTGCACAGAAAAGTGCCACCATTATGTCACCTAACACACAACAAGCCAGCAACACCCACAATGGAGTCCATGTGCTCTCACACCAAAAGTCTTGGGATCTGAGCTGGTGCTGCGGTTGCAAATACAATATTCTTTTTAAAATAAATCGAATTATTTTGACTGCATATGCAGCCCCAATGATTTCTGCCGGGATGGTAAATCATTTCGTAAATGATGAAGCACTTACACACAGTTTATTGCTCAGACAAATCCTCAAACGCTACACAGGCAACACACTAAAATGTAAACAACTTGTCTTAAAAAAAAAATACATATTTATATTTTGTGTGACTGAATTTGACACTTTGTCCTTTTTGCACTTACTGGTCTTCATTGCGAAACACCATCCAGGTGACGCTGACAGCAATGCAGAAGGCCGACAGCAGCAACATGCGGATCTGTGGCCGTTTGTGTAAGTATGGCAAGTTGTTCTCCGGAACCCTGTGGTCATAAGAGGGTCCACGAATCAAGACATCTATCAACAGCAGTTTATATACCACATTGATGTGAACAGTCTCACCTGCACTTGCAGAACGGGAGTCTCCTGACGAAAGGCCACAGGCAGCTGTGGAGGCCGACAGAGGAGGCCACACAGAAGATGGCTATGACCCAAATGGCTACGCAGAGAGGAAACAGTGGAGGCAGGCAGATTATTATCACGACACCCACTTATATTCTACTGAGGAAATATTTCAGTGTGTTTAGTCCTTAAATATCTAATTAGCTGCTCCCAGTGTCACCACTCTGTGTCCAGTATTTAACGTGTTGTGGTGATCAAAGATGCTGAGCGGTCCATCAGCAGCTGCCCGTGTTTTAAATCTATTAATCAGTGAAGCGTTAGCTGAGCCATTAAGCTCCTTTACAGCACGTTTCGGTCTTTAGATCTGTAAAGTGCATCTACAGCCTGATAGAGCTGGACACTGAGCAGCTCTGCTAGAGGAAGTGAGGAGGAAGTATCTGCTGTAGCTTGGAGGAAGCGTGAGTTTAAGCTAAATTAAGTACTCTTACTCTGTGATCCAAGATTTGCTCAGATGGCCTTTTAACTACAGAAATCTTCTTATTCTACATCCTGCTTCTCGGCTGCTGGAAAACATATTGATATCAATAGATGGGCAATGATAACAGACTGTCTTTGAGCGCATCAATAAAAACGGGGCCGCCGGGACTGAAACCACCATCGACGTTTCGGATCCGATGAAAGAGCTTCACAGTGTGAACGAGTATCTTTAATCAGCATGTTGAGATTTATGTGCCGTGCGTTTAGATCGTCGGTGGTTGAGTGTGTTCGTCGGCCATCATACCCAGGCTGTCGTAGAAGAAGTAGAGTAGCACCAGCATGCTGCAGCACATGACCACGAACACACAGATCATGATGGGGGTGACGTCGACGGTCTCCTCGTCCTGCTTCTCCGCACCGTCGTCCCGCTTGTGCTTCATGTAGCGTCTGCAGGAGGAGGAACCACATTCAGACGGGCTGACCCGAGGAGGCTTGTTTGGGACGTTCATAACTGGAGAGATCGATGCAGTTCTCCAGCCTTTTGGGTTTTAACTTTCACTTGTTTTGTTAAAAAGTATTCACTGAAGGTTGGGGATTTGCCAGAGCAGCCAGGATGATCTTCCTAAACATCCACAGTCAATATTTACCATCATTTAGCTGCCTGGCCCGGGACTCACTTCCTTCCCAACACTGTTTCCAAAATGGATTGTTTTCTTTTTGCCCCTGGTCCTGTGCGTCAGAAACCCCGTCTGTATGTGCCCTCAGTCACCTTGGCAACTCTGTCAGGAAGGACTGACTCGGATTGGCTCAAACCGATGAGTCACTCGAAACAGCCTCAAATCAGCAACACGGCCCTCTTAGTGGAGTTGCAGCGGTACAACGCAGACAACAGAGAAAAGACGGCGCAATCGTACGCTCGTAGTTCTTTCCCAAGAAAACGGTGACGAATCTTCCCTGGAGAAGACTCTCCAGATGAATTAACTTTCATTTAAATTTAGCCGTCGGGACTAAAAGCCCTGGAGGCAGAAGGAAACTCTGTGTCCTGTAATGATGTTATGTAGTGGAAAATAAATCGGGTACAGTACATTACAACCAGCATCAACTTCCATTCATGTCCCTAAAAAGACTTGCACTACTTTTGTACTAATCTCCAGTTTGGATACAAAACATCCATTTAAACCCAGATACTGATTTTATCCTCTATTCTGAAAAAATAAAAAGCTTAAATAAATGTAGCATCAGTGCCTGTAATGACCTGCACATTATGTAGTTATTTCTGTGTATATTTGTTCCCCTTAAACCAAACTCAGCGTTCACAATCACGGGGTGATGAGCCACATTAATCAGGTTCCACTTACTTCTTGCTGTCTCTGCTGCCGGCCCAGTAACCTCCAATGGCGACTGTTCCTACTGCCATCAAAAAGATGATCACCATGTTGTAGTCCAACACCGGCTCATTGGGTGCGTACATGGCGACCATTCTTCCTTTACCAAAGGTCTGCAGGAGTGAGAAACAACACTGAAGATCCATTTTGTGTTTTTGCTTTATCCAGCACACCATAACCCTAATCTGCCTTCGCTGAACGTACAGACGGTTTAGCGTGGATTAACTTTGCTGATACAGTAGAACCCCACAGGTAGCCAGAGGTTTGTTGTTAATCAGCTGTCTGAATGGACAGTGGATGGCCTCTCACCTTGCTTATGTCCAGCAAATCAGAGTAGCTGAGCAGTGCTACAGGAATATCAATCTCCTCATACTGAGTCTTGTTTCCTGCTGGTGGCGTCTGTGATTTAAACGAAACGACAAAAAAACACACTTTTCTGAAGTGCCAAAATCAACTTAATCTTGATCTTGATGAAGACGTGGTTGTAAGTAGGGTTACCAGTCGGTCCTTGCTGACGATGAGCAGGCCCTTTGCGCCGTTGATCTGGGCGAGTCGGACCTTCTCATAGAAGGTGCAGTTGCCTCTCATCACCATGGGGATGCGATTCGGGAAGCCTCCCTCCGGGACGTCGGAGGGCGAGCACAGGACCGACGTCGTCAGGTCGTAGATCTGAAGACGTGACTTCAAGACAAAAAGGTTTGCAACGGACAACATGTTACGGGTCAATAACACAGCATTTAATTGATCTTTATTTATTCATACCCTGGATATCATTTGTCTTTCCAAAGAATGTTTTCCCTTCATGCATGTATCTACTCCAGAGTGCATGACTGTAATTCATATAGATCAAGATTTGCAGTTGGTTCATAAAGCAGCCGAGGCACAAAGAGTAGAGATCAGATTTCAGCATCCTGAGAGGTATTATTGATCAGCATATTGTGGTTGATCCCACTGTTGTGTGTGTCCGTGAAGCACGTTGTCAGTACTATCATTGCTCACTGGTGACTTACTGCCTTATTGAGGTCCTGGGGTAAACGTGCCCACTGTGAGTTGAAGAATATGCAGTAGTCCTTCCCTTTGCTCTTGCCCTCGTCACTGATGTGGGCCATGCCGTACTCTCCCACGACCTGTCAACACGACGACAATGTATCACTTTGTTTGCAACTTTGATTTTTTTTTTTATCATAGACTTGAACATGAACTGTTGTTGGTGTCCTGCAACAGGGTCAAGGTTTCCAAACACTCTGCAAACACATGTGCAATAGAGGAACCTTTAGTAAACAACGCAGCAAGTTAAAGTTTAGGCTCCACCTAATGACACTTTACAATTAACAGGGTGTTTTTTGTCTGCATTTCTTTTAATTGTGAATATTAGCCATAATACCACAGTTTATTTAAGAGAAGAAGGGAGGTTATATTATTATATAACATAACTATCATTGATATACCAGTGAAAGCAGCTGGCGCACATTTCATGCCACGCGGCTGATTGTTTGTTGCTGCAATTTGATTGGCTGTCTGTAGTAACCGCAGTCACCATGAAGGATGTGGATTACCTTCCACAGCCTCTGAACTACAGCTTCAGGTTAAACACTCCGGTGACCACCAGCTGCGGGATATTGTTAAAAATGTAACCATTGCTAAAAATAATCAGATTTATCGTGGAGTGGTTCTCCAGAGGAAAGAATGGCGCTATCGCGTCAGAGCAGACGCATTTTTGTTTTGCGTGTTTTGTTCGTAGGGGATGGCACCAGATCAAGAACAGACTTTCAGGGTCTCGCACATTTTTCTGAGAGGACAACAACACATGAAAACAGCAGCAAAATGAGATTAAACTGGACAAACAAAGCTACCCGAGCTGACGGCGCATTCTAACGGGGAATTGAGCCCCTTGAGGAGAGCAAGTACGTGCAACGTCAGGTTATCACCTGTGTGGGAAATGTGAAATAAAGCATTGTGTCAAACAGGGATGAAAGTTGTAAAAAAAAAATAGTAATTTTCTGGGTTTGCATGAGTGCGGAGTAACGTTGTCTTTACCATCTATACCGACCTGTAGTGTGAGGGGAGGTCTCCAGATGTATCATACGGTTTAATCAACACCTTTATACAAACATTGTAATGAGGGGATTGTTGCTGTGTTTCTAGTAAACAATGAACTGTTGGGATCCTAAAGACTTAAACTGCTTGACTTCTATTTGTATTAAATCTAATGTTTAGTTTTACAGACCAGAGAAGAATGCCACCACTATCTTTAGATATTATTTAACTCGGTGGGTCAATGTACAGTTGATTTTAAAACAAACATTTTTGGACGTGACATTACAATCAGCCGAGAAGTATTCTACCCTCCAGTCATACGTCTCAGACGCATTGTTACGATAACTAACGTTAGATGTGGATTTCACGATCCTGTGAATCGCTACTGAAATAAACCTCGTGGTGGTTTCAATGCAATAATCCTGCTTCGTTAACGGTCCATCAAATGTGAGTGAGTGTCCAGGGCCCACGGTGATCTCCGCAAGCTAACGGTCATAGCATCCGAGCTAATCATCCCGAGACACGGCTGGGAAACAATCTGGTATGGTCCCCTACGTGGTGCAATGCGGAGTAAACGCACAGAGAAACGGTTGTTGAATAAATACAGTCGGTGTCTCTCACCTTCTGGATGAGAAGAGCGGCCCAAATCAGTATTCCTGGGACCCTCATGATGTCCAGCTTGTTGCTGTTTCCCCCAATGACCAACCTACCGCTGGGCTCGAGCCACTCACACGAGCCCCCACCAGCTGTTCTAACTAGTCACGCCCACTTTACTGTGCGGATGTTTTAATTGGCTGTTACCGTGAACACGTCCCTGATTGGTTAAAGTTAAAGTCATTCAAAAAGAAAACTTAACCTGATATTAATATCAAGCCCCGGTTGGGTTAAACTAGTTAAACTAACGTGTTTAAATGTAGATTTAAATACATTTGTCTTTCAACTGATTCAAACCGGCTTTACAGTTTGAGATGAAAGTAATACAGACGTGTTTAGGGTTTAAAGATGGAGTATTTCACAGTGTAAAAGGGGACTATTCGGTGATGTAGGTTTATCTGTAATCTTTTTGTATTTTTATACATGCTATGTTTCTTTATTCTATTTTTTGTTATTCACTGAGGATTATGGTCTGTTTTTAAAGCAGAAAAGACTAAAAGTTGGGCGCATGTTACATTGCAGCTCCAGAATTATGTTGCACATTACTGATGGAAAAGTCCTCATGAAATTAAAAACCTGTACTCCCCATGACTTGGACTCTTGATCTTAATCTGCTGCTTTTTCAGACAGCAACTTTTGTAGGCAGTCTATGAATTGTTCTTATATGGTTCATGTTCTATACTTTTTAACTCTACTACATTTATTTGACACTTAGTTACTTTGCAGATTCAGACAATGTTCGAGTTTGGGGCGGTTCATGAGTGTACTTGGTAGTGGAACGATCGATGGTCGACCTTGTGGTCGTATCATCAAATCTGTGGCCGTATGTGTTTGACACTCGGGTAAAGAGAGGAGCAGAGCTGTCAACGGATCACCAGCTGGTGGTGAGTTGGATCAGATGGCGGGGGAGGCCGGTAAACCCACACGCATAGTCAGGGTGAACTGGGATCATCTGGCTGAGGCACCTGTCTGCAAGGTCTTCAACTCCCAAATCCGGATGAATTTTTCATGCTTCCTGGGGGAGGCTGGGGACATGGATTCCAAGTGGGCCCCGTTCAAAGCCACCATTGTTGAAGCAGCTGCTAGATATGGATTGAAGATCATCTGTGCCTGTCGTGGCAACGTAAGAACCCACTGGTGGTGAAGGGGGCTGTCAGGCTGAGGAAGGGGGCTGTCAGGCTGAGGAAGGGGGCTGTCAGGCTGAGGAAGGAGGCCTTTCAGGCTTGGTTGACCCAAAGGTCTCCGGAAACAGCAGACAGGTGACGAATGGTTAGAGGGGCTGCCATGGTTGCCAAAGCAAACACCCGTGTGTGGGAGGAGTTCGGGGAGACTGATGGAGAATAACTTTCGGTTGGCCTCAAGGAAGTTCTGTCAAACTGTTAAACAACTTGTAAGGGAAAGCAGCTGCTAATACTTTTGTACTTTAAAGTAAAATTTAGAATACTGGAATTATTATTATTTTATACACTGTGGTATAGCGACTTTTATAAAAAGTAAAATATCTGAGTACTTCCACTGCTGTTTGACAATACACTTGACTTGTTTGAGAAGTAATACATTTTGTTTTACTTTTCCTCTAGGGTTACCTAGTTATTCATCCAAGTTTAGGTTGGATACTGTTGTAGTTCTTGTTATTTCTGTAAAATGTTTTGTAAATATCACTGGGCTCTTTCAGTTTGTACTACTTGGCCTATAGGTCATACTAACCATAACCACATTTCTAACGATGGTAACCAGTGTTCTCTTCTTTCTTGTGGGCTGATTCAGTTCCTCTTTAATCTTTGCTGTTGCATGCTCAATCTTGTTATTCGTTGACGTGCTGCAGCGGCTTGATTCACTGAGCATGATGTCATTCCATATGTCCTTCCGTCTGCCATGTATTGACCTGCTTCAAGTCAAGCATCGACACCGGAAATAAGTGATTCCTGCCTTCAGAATAAAATAATGCTTTTTTTTTGTTGCTCCACTTTGCAGTTGTCCTCCCATTCTCTCCAATGCAGTTGTTTGCGTGTTTGTTTTTTAACCATAAGACAACTTCACTTTTTTTTTTCCTGCATTCTGGTTAAAACACTCACGTCCAGAGAAAGGGCAAAGCTCAAATTGTGGCAGCGGCAGCTAGTAGAGGCACTTCCTGTTGCAAGCTCAGCTGCCACGACTTTCCGTGGCGCCAGCTCCTACTGAACGTCCATGCATCACTGTCTCTACGTGGCCAGAATAATGGGGTCACTATAATAACTAATCAGAGACTGGTTGATTTTTTTTGTTTTACAGTTTAAATGGCAAATAAACCACTTGTTAAAATATATATGTATAAATACAGCAGTGTACCTAACTGCTAACTCCCCCAATTAAATGTTATTGCATCGTGCTGTGCATGCAGTTATTTTATTTTGAAGCGATAGACCGGAAGTTCCGTGTTTCACTGTGGCTAGCGTCACACGATTCAGTCTGGGAACTCACACAACTACTTTTGAAGAGGAATGCAGCAATCGTAGCGACTCGTAGCCAACCACACCGTACGTGTACGTTATATTATTGTTTTTGGTTACGTTTTTACTTATTATTTAAGTGTTGTTGATTGAATGTTTTTTCTGACAGCCGGTGTTTTATACACTACGTTAGCTAGCTAGCTAACAACCAGCTAAGCTAGCTGCCTTCCGTCGCTGGGATTCTCTTTATTTATTTCTTCAATTGTTTATTCTTTTGTTTAATAGATGTTTATATGTGGCACTAGTTTCCTTTTGTGTTCGTGTCTATAAGCCACGGGGACATGTACTCTGCTGTCTGTTTGTAACGTTGGCTACTTTAAAACTGCAGATTTGAATCCTTAAAAGCTACAATCAGAAATAGTTTTTATTTTTTAGATCAGTCTCATTAAACCAGATTCAAATTAGGGGGGGGGAAGCTAAAACCTCGATAGTGTTTCTCTACCCCGGTCCCTTTAATTGAGTCAGAGATGGCTGGTCCAGGAGATGACGTCAGTAGGTCTGGTATGCAAAAGTCTGACATGATCCAGAAAGTCTCTGAAAACTAAAGCTGAGCTGACTCGGGCCAAATAAGGAGTAGAGAAGGTAATCAGTCCTGTAGGTGGGAATAGTAATTCTGCCCTTGTTTTGGTCACTGTACTGTCAGGTCCACACCAACCACTGCCAGTGTTAATTGAGTTTATACTTTTTTATTTTTTTTTTATTTTCCACTGCAGTGAATCCCAAGGCTTCATCATTCCAGTCAGCACACCATGGCTGGCTTCAGACAGGAGGATGTGGAGTTGTATTATGAAATGGAAGAGGAGCTGGGGAGGTATGTTCTGCACATTTATTGTCTCTCTTTTTTTTCCCTTCTCTCGTTAAAAATATTGTGCCTGAAAACATCCGCCTGGTACCACTGCTGTAGTCTGTGTTACAAAAGACACTGTTCACACTCTGACTCTAACGTGTGTGTCTGTGGTGTCTCAGTCACTGGAGGACAGTTCCACATGCAAGTGTGAATGCATCCAAAACACCGTTTGTATTCTTTAGTATGTGTTCTGCGTTTTGAAGGACATCAGAGATTCATGTCGTGTTGTCTGAATACAAATGCCTACCTGGTGGAGGTAAAAATAAACTAAGTATTAGTTGGTAGTACATGTATAACATGTGAAGTGTAATCAAACTACACAGTTACTTCAGATGTGTTCTAGATGCATTTTGATGCCAGATATGAGCTGCAGAACATTAGATCTGACGAAGGCCAACATATCGTCAGCAACATATTAAATACCCTATAGTATCATTTCCACACTGTGCTTGATAGTGATAATGAGTCATTGCATTTTAATAGTTTGGACTCAACTTTTTTCTGCAGTGATGCAGCAAAACTATGATGTCACTGCCTCTCAATGTGCCTTTCCACCTCCACTGAGGTATAGAGTCTCTATAGGAGGGTGTGTGTGCTGACATACGCAGACATTAAATTCTGCCTTGTCATGCTTTATGAAATGCTTTCTCCTCTAAAATCTTTGCTTGTTTTCCTCTGAAATATTGGATCCATCCACCTCTTCTGGGTTCTTAAAAGGCCTCAAATGAAACCGTCTGAACAAAAAAAAGAATGCGTTTCGGTTGAACCACATGTCCACATTGAGGCCTTAACCTGTGACGAGGGGTCACAGATAACCCTAACCCTGCTTCAATTTAAGGGGCATAAGCCATAAAAGTTGGGAAGCACCGACTCGGTCCATCAGAAGTACTCGTCGCCCAAAGTGAGCTCTTGATATATCTTCTGTACTCTGACCAGCTGCCAAGAACTCGATCCTTATAACATGAAGCTGGAACAACAAAAACAAAAGACAAGCAGGTCTATGTTAACCTAAATCTATATATTTTTAACATCCCCCCCCCCCCCCCCCCTCTTTCCTGCAGCGGACAATTTGCCATCGTTCGTAAGTGTAAAGAGAAGACCACGAGTATCGAGTACGCGGCCAAGTTCATCAAGAAGCGCCGACTGTCGTCCAGCCGGCGGGGGGTGAGCCGCGAGGAGATCGAGCGCGAAGTCAACATCCTGCGGGAGATCCAGCACAGCAACATCATCACCCTGCACGACATCTTTGAAAACAAGGCCGACGTGATCCTGATCCTGGAGCTGGTGTCCGGAGGGGAGCTGTTCGACTTCCTGGCTGAGAAGGAATCTCTGACGGAGGAGGAGGCCACCCTGTTCCTAAAGCAGATCCTGGATGGCGTTCAGTATCTGCACTCCAAACGCATCGCTCACTTTGACCTTAAGGTCAGTGGTCTGCGGGGGGGGGGGAAGCGGGCGTAGTTGAGGCGTTAGTGAGGATTCCTGTTCACCTGAAATATCTTGCTCATGTGTGTGCGGAGGGATTTGACTGCAGACACACAAAGTTGTCAATCTGCATTGTGATAATGATCTATCCGAGTTATCGCCATATCATCAATATGAAGATTTCTTTGGGGCTTTAAGATGCACAAAATGTGTAATAATTAGTCAAATAATTTCAGAAAAATGTGTCAATTAAAGTTTTAAAACCAAGAAAAACATTTACAATCAAACTTTATATGCAGCACTGTGGCAGATACTACTTCCCGTCAGCACATACCAGGTCTTACTGTTCTTACTATCACTGTTTATTATGGTGTGGCGCTGCTGCGTATAAAAACAGTAAAACCTCTCTGAATTCTGCGCTGAGGTAGCCCAAGAGGATCTTAAAAACTTGTTTTAATGTCAATGTACACTTGTAGCTCAGCTCGTTCTCTCGCTAATGTTTATCTTTCAGCCTGAGAATATCATGCTGCTGGACAAGAACGTCCCGAACCCCAGGATCAAGCTGATTGATTTTGGGATCGCGCATCAGATTAAAGCAGGAAACGAGTTCAAGAACATTTTTGGAACGCCGGAGTTTGTCGGTGAGCTCATGGTTTCCCCTGCTGACTATCCGAATGTTAATAAAGTAAATGTGTTCCACTTTATAAACCAGTTTTTGTGCTCGTGTGTGCCCACTCTGGCAAGTCAATTAAACATTGAAGGTGTGTTCCACATCTGGTGTGTGTTAAATAGTTCATTCCTCTGTGCTTTACAGCTCCAGAAATAGTCAACTATGAGCCCCTCGGACTGGAGGCGGACATGTGGTAAGATGTGAACATCTCTTCCTCCTCTGACGCTGTTTACCGACCCGCGTGACAGTTTTCATTCATGTTTGGTTCTTCTCTTCTCTGCAGGAGCATCGGAGTAATCACGTACATCCTGTGAGTAACGTCAGCAACGTCTCGAAACATAAGTCACGTCACTCCTCGTCCATGTTGTTTCTAAAGCAAATCCCTTTTCTTTTCTTTTCCTCTGTCTGTGATCCCGTAGACTGAGCGGTGCTTCACCATTCCTGGGCGAGACCAAGCAGGAGACCCTGACGAACATCTCGGCCGTCAACTACGACTTTGATGAAGAGTATTTCAGTAACACCAGTGAGCTGGCAAAGGACTTCATACGACGTCTGCTGGTCAAGGATCCTAAGTAGGAACTTTTTTACCATATTTTACGCCCAAAAGTAAAGAAGAGAAATCTCTGTTTCGTAGACAAATGGAAGTTTGGCATTTTCTCACTGGTGGTTTATTTTCATTCGCAGGAAGAGAATGACGATTGATGACAGTCTTGAGCACCCCTGGATTAAGGTGGGTTTTTATTCAGCGTTTATATCTGTTGGTTGAGTTTAAAATTCAAAATGTTCTGGTCAGCACATACTGTAGAAGTCACAATTCTTAAATAAAACAAATTTATTGGATTTTTGTAGTCGATACTGGTATTAGAGATAAAAAAACATTTTTATTTCTGCAGGTTATTAAGAGGCGAAATGTCCGCCAGGAGGAGAGAGACCACAAGACGGAGCGCCGACGCCTGAAAACCACTCGTCTGAAGGAGTACACCATCAAGTCCCACTCCAGCATGCCTCCGAACAACACTTACGTCAACTTCGAGCGCTTCTCCCAGGTGCTGGAGGAGATCGCGGCAGCGGAGGAAGGCCTGAGGGACCTGGAGCGCAACCAGCGCTCGTGCCGGGACGACGTGGCGGCGCTGTTGTCCATCTACGAGGAGAAGGAGGGCTGGTACAAGGAGGAGAACCAGAGCATCTCCAGCGACCTGAGCCACATCCGCCAAGAGCTGCAGCGCACTCAGGCCCAGCGCAAGAAGAGCCAGGAGGAGGCCCGGCTCACCATGCAGGCCGCCAACATCCTCAAGCGCAAGTACGGCCGCCTGGAGAACCGCTACGAGGTCCTGGCGGAGCAGGTGGCCTCTGAAGTCCGCTGGGTGGAGGAGCTGGTCAAGTCCATATCGGCGGAGAAGGACGGCCTCGGCAGCATGTCCTGAACAATGACGCTTTGATTCGCGAGTGTCCTCCGCGGCGTCTGCACGCGCCAGTGGGTCAGTTGTCGTCATAAACTCTGCTGCCGGTCGGGAGAAATGTTCCAACTCTTATTTTTTTTTAATGTCACGAGAACCAGCAAGAAGCCGAGAGCCAATATGTTGAACCCATTCCCCTGTGAAAAGTGTCATTCCTCTGTTTTATAAGTTAATTTATCTTTGTTTTTTTTGATTTTACGTACGGTTACGTGACAAATAATTCAAAGTTTGCAACTATATTGGCTTTTTTGTTTTGCCATTTTTCTCAGCCTGGTTATCTTTTTATTTTAGAAATGTAATTGCGTCTGAATATATCCCAGGGCTGTAGAAGCCGGAGATGTCTGCTCTTATATTCAGCTTGTAGTTCCAGGTTTGTTTATTTATCCGTTTACGTTTCCGATTCGATTGCAGCTCACATTTAATTGGGACAAACGCCAAAGGATGCAATAAATGTAAACACTCAGCATAGAAAACAAAGAGATTTAGGTTCATGTGTTATTTTACAGATCTGTCATCGCCTCATGATTTCTGAATTATTCCTTGTGAAAGTTTCCTGGAAAGAACCACATAGTTTCTAAATCCCAGTAAATAGAGACTGAAGAACTGACTGAGCTGATACTGTTATATTAGTTTATTAATGTCTTCCAGAGGACTCTCCACGAATAACATTACTCTATTTATACCCAAGTAAATATATATTCATCACATGCGCTTAATTTCTGTACATTTCACATCTTACTTGTCCAACTGATCAACTCTCTATAATCTGCACCAAATGTCCTGATTCTTTCCTGGAAACATCCTCGGGGAATTATTTGGAAATTAATTTACAGACTTATAAAAACAAAGCGCCACCAGATTTGGAATGTATGAACTCATCTTTTGCAGTGCCTGTTAACTGATCGACCGTATTGCCTCCGCGAGCACTCATCCGTCATCGAGTCAATGACATTTCTATCACATTGATATTGCTCTTATGTCTTAAACGCAGAAAACCTTTGCACAGTAGCCTCGTAAACCAAATGGTGTGCATGGAACCGTTGCTCTACGTCCCGCCGCTCGCGTCTCTGTTTTCATTCTGACCGTCTCTTGCGGACTCCACACATTCCACCGACGCGTCCCACATCCGTGCAACACATTGCGCATGTGTAGAGTAGAAGTGTACGATGTAGTCCGTAGTGTTCTTCAGGACAGACATTACACTGAGAGGGTTGTGGAATTGTTCCACAATCTATTTGAATCCGTCTTTAAAGTCAAATGCCCCGGCTTGTTTTAAATAAACAGTTATCGCTGTAACCCGAGTTGTGTTGTTGTGTGAGTGGAAACTAACTCTGCTTCTGTTTGTCCTTCAGGCCACAGAGACGTAGTACATTCACTCAAGTACTGTACGCAAGTAGAAGTTTGACTTACTGGTACTTGTGTGTGTGTGTGTGTGTGTGTGTGTGTGTGTGTGTGTGTGTGTGTGTGTGTGTGTGTGTGTGTGTGTGTGTGTGTGTGTGTGTGTGTGTGTGTGTGTGTGTGTGTGTATATATACATACACACACACTCAAATGGGCTATTCTTTTGCATTATTAGGTTATTTTGTAGTAGTATTAGCGCTGTACAAGTACATTCTATATATTTTTACTTTAACATTTTAAATGCAGGACTGAAGTTTTTTAGTGTGTCTTTGCTACTTTCACTGCAGTAAATGATCTCGGTACTTCCTCCACCACTCATTTAATTATTATGTTTTTAATTTAAAGATGTCGTTATTTATTTTAAAGAGACCAGCTGGTGTGACGTTTAATATGTAAAAGGCTTAACCACGGTCAGTATTATCTACCAAACTGCTTCATGTTGTACAGGAAAGACAACATGAAGCGTTTGGCGCAGGATGAGTTCTCTACCGGACTCTTCTTTACAGCAGCAGAGAAATACACAGTTCAGCTGTTTAAAGGATGCCCTCTGCTGGTGGTGCACCAAAAATACAGGAGAAGTTTTAGAAGGCAGTTTAGTTTTTTTCTCACATTAACCGGCCAAAAAGCACAAACCTCATTTATTTTCTACTAAACAACAAGGTAGCGATGAACACATGAACTTGTTTTACTTTTAGTTTACTTGAGATCTGAAACATGTTCATCTGCTGCAGTTACTTCACTCGTATCTATGCTTTGTTCAGCAGATCGTATATATTATTCTACCTTGCAGAACATTAAGCTTCTCTTCCTGAATCAGTTACAAGTCCAGACCAATAGGAAACAGCCATTTGAACTCCATGTTGTGTATATACAGTTTATTACAAAGTCACATTTATTATTGTCCAATATAAAGAAGTAAATCCTTATATTTGACTCTTGGGAGTTTTGGTACCTTTTTTTGTAAAACGTGTTACAAAACCACAAAACAGTGCACAATACTTTAATGGTTTTATTCGTACATTAATTATGACGGTAATAAATAAATCATAAATAACCTTGTCATCAGTTTGGTTCCATAAGTTATTAGTTTGCTGATGATAAGTGAACTCACGTGTAAGATAGTAAATCTGTTTTTGTAAACGTCGAGCTTGTACAGCGTCCTTTTAACTTTCTGTGTCATAATGTAGAGATGTTTTCTTTGTTTACAAATGATACAAAATAACTTTGAATTGACCATTTTGAAACAAATGGATAACCGGAGCCCAACGGCTACAATCAAAAGACAAGAGGAGATGTAAAGAAATGCTCCTCTTGCGTGTTTAAAATCGTCTGTTACAGTGTGAGGACTTCACTCAGGAGGGGAACGTTTGGCAGTGGTCTCTAGAAAAACTGCAGTCTGTGTTTTCATGATTCCAGCTCAACACGATCCACTCTGTGTGTTTCAACTGTCTTTGTGTCCGAGGACAAGTCGGACAACTGAAGAAATGGGGAGTGCATCAAAACGTCCTCCTGTCTTTCTTCATCAACACACGTTCTTGGAGAGAAGGGACGTTGACGTGTTTATGCATCTTTCAGAGAATTAATGTGGGCACACAGTTTGAGTGCAGGTCCCAGTTTGAGGTTCATGGTGCTGACCAGGTGGTCTTCGGTTAGAAGCAGCAGAGCCTGTCCGTCGATTTCCTGGGAGCGAAACTCCTCTGCTACATCCTGACCACCTGGAGAAGAGAGAGGACGGACTGAGTGGAGTGTGGGCCCCCTGTTCATTAACACTTTAATATGACAAACTCTCACACGGCTGGAAGAAACGAGCTGTATTCCTGCTCAAAAATATTTGAAACGATTATCAAAATTGTTGCCATTTAATTTTCTGTCAATCAGCTAATTGCTTAATTGACTAATTGTTTCAGCAGCACTTTTATACACTTTCATTTACAGCAAAACATATTTTATGTTTTGGATGTAAGAATTTGAATCTGTCAAATAATTGTATTGAAGTAAAAAGTACAATAGTTTCCTCTGAATTGACGTATTAATTAAAGTATAAAGTAGCCTGAAAAGAAAAGACTCGAGTAAAGTAGAAGTACCTCAGATTTGTACTGAAGTGCAGTATTTGAGGTCATGCACTGAGCTCTTTTCCACCACTGATGAACAGCATGCAGCTATATTTGTACCTGGCAGGGAGTTGATAAAAGAAAACACTTGTTGAACGTTCCACTGAGCCGGACAGCCGGCGTCGTCTTCTCCTTCAGAAACACTGATTGTTTCCGTTGTCCTCGGCTCCCGCTCTCTCTCCTGCTGTCTCTCCCTCTCTCTCTCGGCATGTCTCCGGAGCCTGGTTGTCATCGGAACGGGAGGCTCGTCTTCCTCCTCTTCGTCCTGCTCGTCGTCCTCTCTCGGTGAGCTTTGGCCAAACGACCCACGAGCCTGTTGGTGCCCGAAGACAAGTGAGACAAATGTCCCGTGTTTTGGTCCAGTAAAGCTCAACCAGGTATTAGCTTCAGTCCTCAGAGAGGATTTAGGCTCCTGCTGTTTTTTAAACATTTAATGGAATGGTCTTTTCAAAATAAAGGTTTCAATTAAAGGGCATGACAGGGTTTTTCTAATGCATGATAGGTCATTGAGCCTTCAGCAGCTTCTGACGCTAAAACAATTTCACAAGTTTCAGCATCAAATAGCAGCACTTGTGCGTTTGGCTCCATGCAGCAGGTCAGCTGGTACCACTGACCTGTCTCAGAAAATGTTCTCTGGAGGCTCCGTTGACTCTGCTGGGGGGCCGTCCTCTCCGGCCCATCGGCCTGTGACCGCAGCGACCTGCTCTCGGCACAGTGATACGCTTGCTGCAGCTCACACTGAACCTGAACCAAAATAGCAAATTAGATTCATGCAGTTCACCATGATGACGATGCTCAAAGTCCAAAAGCCCTTTGGGACTGTACGAGCCTGCGGTTACTGATTGCCGACAGTTAGACGGGCTTTCATCATTGTGCTCTGAGCCGATAGTCTGCATCTGGACTCTTTGGTGCCTGAATGGAGACTCAAAAGGAAACCTGGCAGTGATTATACACTCGAGAGCCCAAATGTAACTCAATGGGTTCCAGATGTCAGATGATGTGTCTCACCACCACTGACGACATTTCAGTTTACTTGTCTTGTGTTTATTTATACAAGGATGGATGCTCATTTGCAGTAAAAACGAACGTCTTGTTGACGTCTGAGAAGATCTACTGCAGTAAAGTTTTGTTTTTATTCATTCTTTCCACATACAGTGGGTTTAAACTTTAAACTAAGCAACAACTTACATTAAAACAAAGGCTGAAATACTCAATGCAGCATCAGTTAAACTAATGTACAAACAAGATTATCAATTATTAAATATCAGTCATTATTTTGAATAGTAACGGTGGTGTACTTCTGTATTGTTCTTACATGAAAATACCTTTTATCTTCGTCCATCTCTCAATACTTTCCAGCTTCCCTACTTCAGCTGTGAGCACATGTTTGAACTTTAAAAAAAAATGTATGACAAGTATGTAATTGTGGATTCTGGATTACTACAACACTGACTCACTTATTAGGTGAAGTGTTGTTGGTGCATCTGGAGATGTGCGAGTGATTGATTTACCTTCTGACACACGTCATGGAGCAGAAGCGTTTGGAGCGCAGGAACGTGTGAGCGTAACCTCGACTCCCACAGAACTCACACTGCAGCACAGCGGCCAAACTCTCCCCCAGCTCTGCATCTTCACAGGGCCAGCTGTTAGTCACACGTACACACACACCCAAACAACACATGTCTCATACACACACACACATCACCTCACCATCTGCTGCAGGGCCGTCGTCTTCCATCTCTGAGTCTGTTGAATCCGACTGGTCAGCGTCCAGCGGACTGTCCTCTGCTGCTGCGTCCCCGTTGGTTTGTATCTCCTGGGATTCAGGAAGTGAAGCCTGCTGGTCCGCTAGCAGCGAGGCGGAGACCACCTGCATTAAGAGGTGCATTTAGAGAAAGGTAAATCTCACAGGACACAAGTTCTGTGTAGAAACAGATGGAGTGCATTTTTACACTTCTATAGTTGACTAAAATTAGGACTCACCTGATCTGCTTTCCCCTAGAGTCCTGGCTCAGACTGTACGTTTCTTCCTTTTGAATTTGGGTTGCTAAAGCCTGTCTCTAATTGTATCTACTTTTAAACTTTGTTTATAATTTTATTTATCCTATGTCAACCCTATGACTGCATGGTTCTGTGGTGTAACCTGTTTAGTTTTAGCGTTGCACTTCAATCGTTTTGTCCTGTATGTGAAGCACCTTGGGATGGTGTATCTGAAAGTGTGCTGTACAAATTAAATTGATAATTATTGTGATGAACTGCAAACCTAAAAAACGTCCGCTACACAAGACGTGAACGACGGCAGCAGAGCTGGTACATCGTCTGTGCAGGACTTCTACTTAATGTCAGTTTACCAACAAGCCCTTACTTTTTTATTCTGCCACCAGAATTAGTTTTTGTTAGCTGGAAATCTGTTATTCTACTTTCTCCATTATACTTGCACCAGAAATATTTGAATGTACCACGGATTATCAGAAATGTAAACAGTCTAACATTGAAAAACAACAAGACACAATGTCAGTCTTAAGGGCTTCAGGATGAACCTTTCCCGTCAGCTAAAACATCGAACTCTGACAGACATTCGCTGGTGATATTGCACCTCCAGCGTTCGTACCGGGAACGGCTCCAGACCCTCCCGGATGACGAAGCCCTCTATGAGGTGTGTGAGGACGTGGGTTCTTAGTATCCTGTGGGGGCTGCCTGGGACGCTGGCTGGAGAGGAGCGGGGCTGGCTGGGGCCTCTTGCTGCTGCTGGCAGGACGGGCGGAGGTAGAGGAGGAGGAGGAGGAGGAGGAGGGTTGCTGCTGCTGCTGGTGGTGGTGGTGAGCTGGGAGGGTTCTTCCACCACAGGTGGCCGGATCACTGAGCGACTGGATGTGATGGAGGATGAACCCGAGACTGCTTAAAGGCATGAAAGACAAGAGATCTGACGGTTGTTTTCTACAGCAAGGTTACTGGTTGAACCAGGCTTGTTCCAGTAATTCTGGTTTATATTCAGGAAATTCAGTTTTGTAAAGGAGGTTTAAATAAGTCTGAACTCAGTTACTTTGAAGACTCAGCTGGTCTCAGACAGGTTAGTTTTCAGTGGCAGACATTTTAACCATATGGTGGCCATATTATGTCTCAAGAAACATTCGATACGTCTGAAGTGTTGCATCTCCGGGAAACAGATCCAGGTTCAGATTTTTATGTTCATTCAAGGCTTTCACAATAAGCTCTGCTTTTCTGAACCCCTCTGGCTAGTGAGGAGAGTTTCCAGGGTTATAAATACTTTCATTCTTTTCTTTTTTCATTATATTTATCATCTTACTTTACCTGTACCATTCTGCTGAGCAGGCCCGGTGAGGGGTGTCAGGGTCCTGTCTCGCTGTGGACTGGGAGGACGTGCATCTTTCCTCTCCTCTGAGCTCAATCCATTCACTTTGCATCCCGTTTGTCGCGACTGAAATTCGAACCACAACAAACGCTTCATCAAAACAACAGACACTGTGAACAGACAAAGCGTACAGAGCTTAACCCCAGCACGCGGCGGCTCACCGATGGAGTTTCATTGTGTCTGACCCGATGCACTTTCAGATTGACGGCCACCGTCTGAGGAGGTGGGAGGTTCTGGTAGGGCATCTGGACCAGAGCCTCCGCGACAGGTAGCTCCCGCTCTGTCAGCAGCATCCGTCCAGACTGGATGGCCAAAGCCTGGACCGAGTGCAGGGACAGCCTCTGGAGGGAGGCCGGGGGGTTCTGGGGCAGCCTGGGGAGAACCAGAGGCGGAGGAGGAGGCGGAGGCTGGTTCTGAACTTGTGGGAATGTCGTCCGCCGCTGCGGAGCGGCCACCAGAGGAGGAGGCTGAGGCTGAACGGTGGCGGCTGGGATCGAGGTCTGAGCTAAGGATGCAAACACGCTGGTGAGAGACGAGGAAGAAGGGGCGTGGGGGTCGCTGTTGGTTTTTGATTGGGTGCCGGGAGTGGTCAGTCTTTTAACTGAAAGAGGAAGAGGGTTGGAGTTGGTTTCTTGAGGTGCTACTCTGAGCGCGATGGGCTGGAGATGCCTGTGGTGTGGACATCCTCCTGCAGCCTGCTGGAGGATGAACTGGTGGTGCGCCACCCGCTGGCCTGGCGGACAAGACAGCTGCTGCTTGACCAGAGCGTTGGTCTGCACCGGAGAGTAGGCTGCAAGGAGAGCGATGCACGGACAGACGTGAAGAACAAAATCTAATAAATACACAAAACAAGGATCTTTTTCTCAAAGTGGACCAATGTCAGTTCATTTTTGTTCCTGTGACTCATCACTTGAACCTGAAACACGCTTTCTGGTAATCTTTCCTTTAGGCTTCAGTATTTGAACCCGTTATCTCACCTGGCGTCATAATCTGGGGTCCGGAGGCCAGCCGGGTGACATCAGCCGGTCCTGTTTCTGTTGAGGTGTCGGCCAGCTGGTTGGTTTTCAGCCCGCAGATTGACGTCTTGGATAAAGAGGTGGTCGGAGTCGGGGCTTGTGACTGGGCGGACGGCTTTAAGATCACACCGTGGGCTGTGGCCAGAGCTCCAGGCAAGTGGGCACGCAGAGCGAGATTCTGCACCTGAACGAGAAACAGACAGGAAGTCACTTTGACACTGTTTAGCCAATGTGGCTCGTGCTCAAGATACGCAACAACCCGAAGTCTATAATGTTGCAGGCTTGTGGTGTGCATGCGTTACTCAAAGTCTGTACCTGAGAGGAGGTAGGTAAAGAGGAGCAGGAGGTGACAGCGGGGAGGTCTGATTGAACTGTGGCCACCGTGGAGGCAGGGGTTAGAATAAGCTAACAGGAGAAAAGCAAAGAGCAGGAGAGATAGGTGGCTAGAAATAAACAAACTTGTTGTGAGAAAACATAAGAAAACACGTTCGGTAAGCTTATCAATGGGGGCAAACAGGTCATGCATTTTTGAAGTACCAGTGTAAGTACAGCTTGACCAACAGCGTGACATCATTGGAAACCTTTGTACCATCTGAGTGCGAAGGTACATCTGGGCTTGGTTACAGTTGGCCGGTCTGTTTCCCAGGAGCATGGCCTGCTGGGATATGGTGGTTGCAGCACCAGTGGATGTCTGGGTTCGGCCAATCAGCTGCGCTGTCACTGGAGACGCTGGTATGGTAATCTGGATGGAAGAAAGACGCTGAGGTTAATATCCGTGCTCAGGGCACGTCAGATTGATAAAGAGTTGTAACATAGATACTGACTGAGTTTTGGGAAACACCAGCAGGCTGATGAACCAAACCGCCGCTGGATGACGAAGGCGTCTGCCGCTGACAGACTGACGCCTGAAAGACATCAGAGCGTTATCACAAAGCCCACAGCTCATGTCTAAATGACTCCTCGTGCTTGCACTAACACAGAACAGACACCCTCTGACCTGCTGTATGGTGGCCAGACTCTGCAGATGAGGGCTGTGCTGGTGCTGCTGCAGGGCGGCCGTCTGCAGCATGAGGTGCTGCTGCTGGGCCGCGTACATCTGGTGCAGGTACTGGGCCGCCATGCTCTGAGGTCTGTGGATGGCGTGTTGGATCACCTGTTGGGTCACATGACGGATAGGCCTACATCAAGCACTTTACAAAAATAATTGCAGTTAGTTAGTCCTTTTGAGACATTTAGAACATTTACTTTTGAAAAAAAAAAAAATGTAAGGATTGGAATATTCCTAGAATAATATAGAGTTGCTTTGTAAAAGGTACTTTTATTTTTGATGGCCAAAGCCTTGAGGAATTTCAATTCTGTAATTTGATTTATACTTAGTGCTAGCAGCTTTTTTATATGGAAGTCACTTTTTTAAGATAACATATAACTCCAGGTTTTATTAACAAAATGCATATGCTACGCAGTTCAACAGAAGACTGACGATATTCTGAACTACCTATCTTTTACTTTACAAAATCATCAATTATTCTGTACTAGCATTAGACCTGGTCATCGATCACCTACCGACCTGCCAAGTCAAAAAAAAAAAATCATGCAGGGGTCCCAGATACTGTCTTTTACCTGGACACCTCTTAAATGAAACAATTGTATGTAGAGCTCCCAGGCCCTGTCTATTAACTGGACTCATCTACAATGAAACAATCATATGAAGAGGTCCCGGGTCCTGTCTACTACCTGGACTGCCTGTCTGTGAAGTCAAACAATGCATGTAGAGGTCCCGGGTCCTGTCTACTACCTGGACTGCCTGTCTGTCAAGTCAAACAATTCATGCAGAGGTCCCGGGTCCTGTCTACTACCTGGACTGCCTGTCTGTCAAGTCAGACAATGCATGCAGAGGTCCCGGGTCCTGTCTACTACCTGGACTGCCTGTCTGTCAAGTCAAACAATGCATGCAGAGGTCCCGGGTCCTGTCTACTACCTGGACCGTCTGTCTGTCAAGTCAAACAATGCATGCAGAGGTCCCGGGTCCTGTCTACTACCTGGACCATCTGTCTGTCAAGTCAAACAATGCATGTAGAGGTCCCGGGTCCTGTCTACTACCTGGACTGCCTGTCTGTCAGGAGAGATGATGCTCAGGGAGGTAGAGGGCGCCCCGGTGCACGTGGTGCTGCCGGAGCTGACAGTTGCCATGGTGACGGCAACTGATGTGATTGGGGGGGTGATGGCTCCGGTCCTATTAGCGTCTGGCTGCTTCTCTCCCGGGCCCTGCCTCTCCATCTCCCGGGTCACACACTGACTCAGTAATGGGAGGACTGTGGAGGTAAGATAGACGTTAACTAACCGCAATAATTTATATATATATATATATATATATATATATATATATATATATAAATAAATTCTTGCTTGTTATATAATATAACAGACATTCAGTGATGGACCTGCGCTGATTAACTCGTTTGTTGTTTAGCACTTTTCTCAAACTGTCACTCTGCAGCAAAGGTTTATCAACAAAAAGCTGAAGAAAGAGTTTTTTGTCGAATATAAAACAAAACAACCAGTGCGCTGCAAAAACTTAAACTATGGATCAAGCAAGTGTTTTTTGTATTTCCAGATTATAGGCTATATTACAACGAATTATTCATATTTCATAATACGTGGAGAAAAATATACTTTAGGCTTTTCAGTTTTTAGGTTTTAACTACACTTGGTAATTCATCCATAAAGCAAAGCAAATTAACAAAAACTCACGAAAATCATCCATCAAGTCTTGCATTTCTTCTGTCTTATTTAAAAATACATACATACATATATGTGCTAATTATGTGTAAGTATTATATCACATTATGTAAGTTACCCAGCCTATATAAGTGCATGCTATTTAAAAAAACGGATTAAACAGACTACAATTCGTGTTTTTTAAAGCATCTTAAATATTTGCTTTACTTTTGATGATTTCAACATAAAAAGTACAACTGAATCATTAAACTACAGCTATACGTACACACATTAACAAACATCATAACATGAGGAAAAACAAAGATGGATTCATTGCCCATAACCTGGGAAAACATTGTTATGATGCATATATATATATATATAAATATATATATATATATATATATAATATATATATATAATGTACATATATATATATATATATGTATATGAAAAAGATAAATCATTGACATTGTTGATTTGTTTTTCAAAATGGGTGTTGAGGTTATTTTGTGCCATCACCACATCTGTAAGGAGACCTCAGACAAAGGTGCTATAATGGAGGATTTTAACTGCTGAAAAAGCTGAATGTGAGTAAAATGGTGATAATAATAAGATATGATATTACAAATAATACACTTCATAAGCTAGCCTTAAAATAATAAAATTGTTTGCCACATTTCACAAAGCTAAACACAGATGGTCTGTATCGCAGCTTGCATATTGATTGCTTTTCTGCTGCAGAGCCGGTTCTGTCCAATTAAACGCCGGGCAGGATATTAATCCCTGAACGACCACGTCTTAAATGCATATTGAACAAAATGTAGGAACCTAAGCATAATAAATTCAACAAATCAGGATGTCATTCCCTGTCTGTCTGTCTGTCTGTCGGTCGGTCTGCCTCTCATCGCTCAGACGGCGCTTTATGCATGCACAATCATTCACCTCTTGTCGTTACCTGCCTGGTATTGATAGACCATCAGGCCATCAGGAACTGACCAGACCCCGGCACATTGTCCCAGTCATGAAGCCCACTGATGCGCCAGTATACTGTCTAAAATGGAGATTTAAAAAAAATCGGACGGTCCACAGATGCAGGCAATAAAAATAAGGCTTGATACAGCACCGCTCGCAGTGCGGGAGGACCTTCCACAGCCAAGTCCCAGCCCGGGAGTCCGCTGCACAGCGTGGAGACTCACGGGGGTGGTTAACGGGTTAAAATGTGTTTTTATCCAAATGACTTTTATTAAATGAAATTTTGTTCATGATGATGGCTGATGAAAAGTTTAAGATATTAACTCGGAAAAAAAAGAAGATTGAGATGATGGATTTGGTCCCCGAGGCTGTGATTATTGCGCTAATATCATAAAGTAACCCTATAACACTCCTTCCCCGTGGATTTGTTTTTCACTTTAGTTCACTTTATTAACAGATAAATATATTATACCTTTGTCTGTTGAAAAAAAAGACTACAGCAAATAAGATTTTGCTCTGCAGACAAAAATGTATTTATGTTTGCATTTACAAACATAAATTAATTATTGCATCATTGAAGATAAATATTAAGTTGGTCAAAATCGGGATACAACACACAAAGGGAAGTTGGAGCATCTGCATGTATCGAGACATCTGTCGAATAAAGATGACTTAACACGGGCATGGTATTCACTTTGTAAATGTTATGATGAAATGCATCATGAAACACCAGACATCAAATGATCAAAACGGAGGCTGCACTATAGTTGTGAAATAAAAGCATCAATGTTAAATGAATTAGTCCGGATGGATTTTTCAGAATATGTTGCAATATTAATGCAAGCTAATTATGCATATATAAGTGAAATCAGCTAATTGGGTGGTGAAAGAAAGAAAGTTGGTTATATTTCACAGACTGTCTTTTTCTGTCTCTCAGTCAGCAGGAGGGAGAGAGCGAGAGAGACAGAGAGAGAGAAAAAGGGAGAGAAAGAGGGAGAGACAGACAGACAGACAGACAGACAGACAGACATGAGACAGAGAGAGAAATAAAAAGGGAGAGAGAGAGCTAATATTGTTAGCCTCTGTAGCCTGTATTTGGCAGCCCAATGTCGCATTGCATGACATAAATAAATATAATGAATAAATATAATGCTAGTATTTGGAGTTTTTGTTAAATTATATTTTTATAGTCCATGCAAAAAAATCATTGTGGTTTGTAGGCTGATGTTTTTTCCTTCTTTCTTTTATCAATCACATATTTGTTTTCTTCATACAAGCACAGCAGCACAAAGTAGTTCACTCATTTCTAAAACAACAAACGGACATTCACTAACTCTTTTACTTTTGTTCCTGGTCAATTGTGTTGTTATTTCCAAACCAAAGCACTTGAATGCGCGACATATCGCGAAGGCTTCTACGATGTCCGAGCACAGATGTGTGCACATGAAAGCAGCACTTACCCATATAAAGTGCTTCACTTGGTACAGTCGGAATGCAGGCAAAGTATATATTTACCTTTTAAGAGATATTAAACAAATAATATATGTTTCATGTACACTTAGAATTTGTATAGAAAAATAGATTTCAATGTTAAATATTTATTGAGCGCCAGGATACATGTATGTGTGTCTGTGTGTGCCACCCCCAAGCATTCCGACAATGGACTCGTCCGTCTTTAGGCCTTTGCAGTAGGGAGTTGTTTGGCTGATCTCGCAAGTTTTTCTTTACTTTACATGTTGTTGTTGTTTCTCCAAGGAAGGCCAAACTCTTTATTTTCATCCACACTTGTCTCCTCGTTCCCTCGGTGTCTCGGCGGACTTTAAAAACAACGTGTTTTGGGGGCGTGGTACACAACTAGAGAGCCAAAGACTCGGACTGACCACGGCCGAGCTCATGATGCCGACGTTGCGGGACAGCACCATGTCCCACCCGGGCGAAAACTCACACCAAGTCCGGGTGAAAGCGTATTATAAAGGGTAAGAAACCACCGCTCCTCCCAGTATGTCATACATCTAGTTAGTGAACCATCTAGAAGCAGTTATGGACTTGTGGAAGGTGGCTAACCAGCTGGCTAACATTAGCTAAACCCAGCTAGCGGCTTGCTAATGTTGGGTACCAGTTTTAGGTAAACTTGATCAGGTGAAGCTGTCCAGACGCGTTTGTCAGTGTAAAGACAGACTCTGTGTTGTTTAAGAAACGTGTCAGCTAGGCTGTGAAAAAGTTTCACTTCAGTCAAAATGTGTTGTTGGATCGATTTTGCTTTTATCTTACATCTGACACAGTTTGTGAGCTTGCAGCTAGTCTGTCAGCTAGTTAGCTAACAGTCGCTAACATTAGTTCTACTATCTGTCACTGGTAGATTGTGCCGACTTAATTAACCCCGTTTAATAAGGTTCATAACTAGCATGTTGTTACACACTGGCTGAAATTCATCTCGTATATACTGTTTTGGCAAATGTACAAGATTAACGTGATGTCATTTTATGATTTGTTATATGACAACAGGAAATGATGACAGATATCGATACCATCACGGTAGCTGTTGTGGAATGGAGTTAGGTGTTGTTAATGTTCATAATGTTGGACTGACAATGTGAGGTCAAGGTGTTCATGTCAGATGACATTTATAAGACAACATATCTTTTACCATCAAACTATTTGTCTGTTTCCCTTTTGTTTCCCAGCTATTTGTGTTTTTCCTCACATCAACCCTAACTAGGGCGGCAACTAATGATCTATTGATTATTATTTTTGATTAAATAATACACAGTTAACTCTATGAAATGAAATAATTGTGACAGTAACGTAAGTTACTCTGGTTCATTCAGTAGCGGCTGGTTAATTTCCTGTTGATTGATTAATTGTTTCAGCTCTAGCCCTAATGAGTCATCAGTTTTAAACGCATACATATCAATGTCCTATTCATACCTGATAATGTCACGTACACGGTTATGGAGGTGCCAGTGCTTCAAACCCCGCAGAGGCAGTTCAGCTGTTTTTAGTTTCGCACTTGGATGTGACGATGGAAAAAGTATTGGTCGCCCAATTGTTTAAAGGACACTCCCAGCGTCTCCGTCGCTGTTCGATGGAACCAGTGGTTGAAACGCATCAAAGACTTGAAAAACGTGAAGTGCAAGTCACCTCAGCCAGACCTGTTGTATTTCTCACCTACTGTGTGACACACCTCAGGGACACTGTAATGTGTGCTGGTCATTCGGTGTCATCGCACAGAACAAGGCATCTGAAGTATTCATGAGGTGGCTGCTGAGGAATCTCAGCAATGCTGCTAAAGCGGGAATGCAGTATGAATGCGGCCTTGTCCACACTACTCAGTTTACGTTTGGAAACACATGTGTTTTGCTACATTTACACTGAGCGTCCACACTAAGCTGGCGTTTTAGAGCACCGTACACAAAGGAGTTTGAAAACTCCGGGGTTGTGAATGTGGACGGTCGGAAACGGATATGTTTAGAAAAGTTAATGGTCACGTGATGTCTGTTAATGGTCACGTGATGTACTCTAATGGTCACGTGATGTCCGTTTTCGAAGGTTGCCGTGTGGATGCAGATCAATTCGAAAACGATGCTGAAACGCCCGTGTGGACGGAGATTGTTTCTATTTGAAAAATCTGTTTCCAAATAGAAACGGAGTAGTGTGGATGTACTCGAAGGCAGATTTTAAGATGGTGTCGTCGTCGTTGTGCCATCGGGACACGTTGAGCCAGGAGCTCATCAGTGTTGCTATTGTTTCCCTGCAGAAGTTTGGAGCGGGAGAAAAGAGTGGCACAGCATCGATATGTTAGATTAGTACCCGCAGATTAGGTAACAACCCTATGTTAGTGCTGTAATGGCAGGATTTGTTATGCTTTTGGTTCAGACAAAACCAGACATTTGAAGATGTCACCTCGGGCTCTGCATAGTTGTGACTGGCATTTTCTACCAATGTTTTGGTATATAATTGGTACAAATATTTTATTTGATAAACGGAAACAACAACCCGCAGATCAATAAATAATAGTTAGTTGCAGCCCTTGTTAACACGAAGAAAAGGGTCGGAGAGAATATCCCAGACACTACAGAAGCTAAACTTCACTGATTGTTTCTGTGCTTCAAAGTGGTAATCAATGAAATCAGCTTGTTCCTCTTTTAATTAAACCTGAAAAACTCCCTCAATGGCCTTCCTCTGTGTTATTATCTCAGCTCATCTATTTTCAGTATAGGGTACGCTGTGAGTCCATTGATGTCTGTTGTCTGCCAGGGCCAGCATCAGCAGACTGGTGTCAGCCTGTAGCAGTCTCAGCCTGTCACCGTCTTCATCTTGCCCTCTTTATGCCTTGACGGTCAATGGAGGAGGCTTCAAATGCAGTGACGCAGATACTGTACAATGGAAGGCAATTAAAAGTGTGGTAGTGAATCAAACGATTAAGTTTTGCTTCTGAAATGTCAGACAATAGTCCAACGTCTCCTCTCCTCATCCCTCTGCGCGTGCAGACGTAGCTCAAAGTCACCTGCGGGCCCGCGCCCTTCAAGCGGCCGTGTTTTCAGGCTGCTGTGTCGGCGCACTCGTCTGCAGTGCAGGTGCTGGCCCGTGTGTTAATGCTGCGTAGGTATCCGCTCAGCCCATTGGGCCCGAGCCCCGCACGAGTTGTGCTCCGACGCAAGCGACGAGGGCTCTGGCTTGGCTCGTCTCCGTGACATGACTTTGGGGAGGAGTCAGACCGATATTTCACAGTTCTCGGCTAAAATGGACGATTTGTGGTTTGCTCTTATTATTGCTTAGTGTTACATGTCGTTACTACCACTCTGATCTGACATCCCTATCGTATCAAGACACAACACAGCTGCTCATCAATGCCCACTTACACTCCAGTTTAATAGGTCTCCTTGAGGAGCATATAGAACTTGCATCACAGCTTTCCCTTTACGCCTCGTCGTGCTGCTTTTGCATGTATGTCAAGCGTTTTTAATAGGGCACACAGGAGTGTTTTTGACAGCTGACAAACATAGGAGCGGATATGGATAAGGCTAAAATACAGTTTAAAAAAAACATATCAACCTTTATTGTTCCTAAATACATAATGTCTGGATAGAGAAAATGCCGCTTATCATTGCAATGTGAGTAATTAACACTAATACTTGTGTGTATTTTCTTTAGTTATCATATGTTGTATGAAGGATTTGTATGGGCGTGTATTTTCTGATGTGTTGGTCAGGTTCTTTAGCCCACTATTTTTCTCGTTGGATGAATGTGTGTGTTTGCTCAAGGCAGCAATTCTTCTGAGACTCTCCTCTGTCTGTGTTTACTCAGCTTACTGTAGTCCTGTCTTTTCAATATGGCCAGAATTTTTTTTTTCCAACCCATTTCTAAAGAAAAAGCACACAACACCGCAGCTAACAGCACTTTTGGCTTTGCGAGTCAAACCATGCTGAGCTGATTTGCGTTTCCATTGGGCGAGTACTTGAGGGTCCGCGTGACGTACCAGAGTGTATACGGACAGGCTCTGTGCAGACGTCCGCGTACTTACGAATTGAGTCGCGCCCAAAATGGACCATCGCTGTGACCCCCCCCCCCCCCCCCCCCACCCCCACCCCTTCATACAAGTGTGTGTTGACCGACCAGAGAGAAAGACAGACTTTTAAAAATGTCTGTGTTCAGCTCTCACGCCTTTTGTAGCTTCCAACTGAACCTCAGTGTTTGAAGTTTCTCTCCCGTCTCCTGGTTTGTCCTCTTAGATATCTGCTTCATTGAACTGTTTCGCTTACCAAGCTGTACGGGAGTTGTTGCTGCTGATGAAAACCCAGCTATTAGCAGCTATTCTTTAAGTCTACTAATAAGGAGGGAGCTTTCCAGTGGCAAAAAAAAACAAACTGGGTCTTTGATTGTGAAGAGTCTAGGAAATGAAATGTGTTACATCGTTACACACACATTCAGGCAGGTAGCCCTGTTGTAATGGAGATGCTAATCTCTGCCTGGCTGACGCGTCCAGCATATGTGTGTGGAAGAAGCTGTTTATACTGCAGCAGGTCTTCTTAAATACAACATGTCTGTATGTCTCTGCCAGTAACAAGGCTTCTTATGTGCCAGATCGACTTCAGGATTCCTGTGTCAGGCATGTTGTTTGGCAGGAAGCTGGGATTACGCCGGCTCGACGGAGCTGTTCACATCTTTTTTTTCTTCTCCTCTTTTGAAAAGAGTTGATCTTCTTTTTCAAAGAGGCTGCCATCTGCGTCAGTGCTTCAAGGCTCTGCTTTGTTTAAAATACGGGAAGCGTTCCTTGTCTTGCCGTTTTACTTTTGCTATGAAAGCCCCTCGTGCACTAAACCACAAAGTCGTGCACCCCTCACCCACCCGTCCGCTGACGCACGTATTCGCGAACGAGTCTCGAGTATCAGCGACTACGTGCATGATATATCGTCCGTTACAGCATCTGCACGTTGCGTGTGTGATGCCGCTCAAGTGGTTGCACACACACTCGTCTGAGGCTCAGCAGGAGCATCCTGCAGTTCATGTTTTTGTTTATGACGCTTCAGACATCAGGCACCCAGAGAGGTACATGAACCCTTCTTACTGCTTGAGCGCTCACTAGTGACGAACAGCTTCATGCTGGGCAGAGTCCTACTCAGGGGCACAAGCCAGCACTCTCCTCCTCCTCCTTTTAATTTAGCTGTACTGAAGGACGTCACATAGCAGAGGAATGTCAAGTGTGTGTGGAATGCTGCTTCCTCCCAGTTACTCACCAGTGATGAGCTCCCAGTCTCTCTAGATATCCTTCTGCCTTAGTCACTACTGGTTTCCTTCGTGTAACAAAGGCTCCCTCTCTTTTTTGAATATCATTTTTAGGTTCCTTTTTGAGATTAAAGTGTTGCGTTGTTAATGGTTGAAGACTGCGGTGTTGTCGTAATTTATTTTCCAAGTCGAAGGAAGCAGCAATAGTCGACAGACGGCTGCTTGCTCGTCAGCCTAGTTTTGTAAAACATTGTCACTTTCACTTCAGTTCAGTTCAGTTATTACACAATTGATTCATTTCTCGATGAATCAGTTTGGGTCGTAACATGGCAATGACTAGTGAAACATGTCCAGATGACAAAACCTAAAGTTATTCAGTTTAATATCATAGAAGTCCAAGACCACCAGCAAAATATCCCACATGAGAAGCTGGAACCAGATCATTCTGAGGAAAAAAAGAGAAATTCATTAATTGTTAATTCTCTGTCAATCAACTAATAGATTCATCATTTCCGTCCTAGTCATCATTTCGTTTCGTGAAGACACATTAAGTATTTGTACAAAATAGACGATGTGCTTTACAGCAGAGCAGATTATATATTTTATCAGTAATTTAATGCAGGATGTGTCAAAAGAATTGTCAAACTGCCTCAAATTCTTTGACAGTCCAAAACACCAAGATATTGAATTTAAAATGACATAAAACATGGAAAACCAGCTAATTAGGATGCAACTAAAAAAAATTAATTTTATTGTCAATTAATTAATTAGTTTCAGCCTAAAGTGACACATTCAAACCTAAAGATATTCAGTTAACTGTCGCATGACAAAGAACAACATCAAATCCTCATATTTTATCATCTGGAACCAGTGAAGAAATGACTGAAACGATGAATTCAGTGACAATATAATTGCGGCCTTTCAGCTCTACTATACAGCAATCAAAAAGCTCTAAAACATCCGTTCTACAATGGGAAGAGAACCTCGATGAACGTATTTAACGTTCCTGCTTCTAATATATTTGATTCACTTCGCCGTCTCTGCCACTTTGCATAAGCAGAGCTTGTGTCACAGAGGATGTTGGGTGAAGCTCCTGAGACGAGGCAAAACTTTAACTACAGTGTACACACGATGTTTAATGAACAGCAGCACAGGTCCACCACAGGCACACCTGACACAGTAAAGGTGTCCGGCTGGCATTAATACGCCACCTGGATCTGCTGCAGTGTGGGAACCTTTAGTGTACCGTGTGTGTGTTTATACACTGCCTATCTTCTGATGTTATCAGGGCTTTAGGAGGAAGTAGAGACGCCATACTGGTCTGAGAGCAGGAGCTGTTGAACACCAGCAGGATGGAGGACGAGGGTGAGGAGGAGGCATCAGTCTGAGCAGTCGCATCAGTTTATTCTTGCTCAACGCGCTTTATTCATTCTTGATGTGGGATTTTCAGTCAGTTTACTACAAGCCGCTCTCTTTAGATGCTCAACGTGAAACTGAGATATCGGCCAATAAATCCCCGTCTGGTGGTGTTTGCGTGTGTTTACAGCGACCCTCTGTGCTGTCCTTGGAATTGTACAGTAGATGTCCTTGAAAGACTTTTATCATCCAGCTGTAAAGCTCTCAAGTTGATGAAAAACTGGCTCCATCCTGTGACGATGGCTGTAAAGCGATCCCCGTCCTCGCAGTTGGGACGCTGGTGGGACGGCTTTTAACACCCTCCTACTTCTTTACTGTGCTCAACCCTTTGTTTTGACTACTGTTTCCCAGACTGTGTACAGCCCCCCAACCGGTCACGACACAACTACAATCCCCATCGACTGTGATTCATTCTGCTCGAGTGTGTGGCTCGCTCTCTTACTCTTTTTCTTTTATTTATTTATTTTTTTTCAGTCTTTCTCGCCCTTGATTTTGCTCTTTTTCTCACACCCACTATCATGCTGTACAGATGAATGCACACATGAATGTGAGAGACTGAGAGACTGTGACTCACACACAGAAGCGTTTGTGTGTGTTGGGGGGGTGGGGGGGCGGGGAGGAGGAGTATCTCCATCGATCTGTGCCTCCTCTCTGTTTATTTCCTTTAATTAGTTTTTGAGACAACCCTCATTTAGTACTCTGTAGAACTGGGCACAAACATTAATTGTCTTTCTTAAAATAAAGATTTTAAATGTTTTTAATGGGGTTTGTTGCCTTAACCTCAACAGATCAAATGTGTGCTTTACTAGTAGGTGGTAGATGTATTGTATTGAATGCGTTTTCCCTTAGTGTCGGTAGGGATGAATGATCTGACTTTTTCTGATGCAGAGTCTCAGATTCGATACCAGTGCTGCCATTTTTACGACGTGACTCGTTGTGACTAACGGGATGTAACCGATGCTCAACGCAATCCCACGCGTTGGATCGCTGCGTCCAGAGTAATCGTGAACGTCAAATAAAAGCGCTTGACTTATTTGTATCGTCCCTGCAGGGACATCATGATCACTCATTTTGAGCCGTCCATCTCGTACGAGGGTCTGTACGGGGAGGTGAAGGACATGTGCTCCATGGACAACGACCAGCTCTTCACCATGAAGTGGATCGACGAGGAAGGTAATGAACACATCATAAGCACACACTTCAGCCCTACCACACCTAATTCCTTGTTGTCACTCAGTTAGTCAGGCGGCAGTAATGGTGTCATAGGAAAGATGGAGCTGTCAGACTGCTCTGCTCAGGATAAGGTCAGCCTGTCCAAACTCATTAGACTCAGACCGGCTCCCACTGGTCGCCACCCAAATACAATCCCTGGAGTCATCTGCCTGTCTGAGGAAGACAAGCTGTGCTTGATGGTCGTAATGAAGTACTCGAGCTGTCTCTCCCGCTCCATCCGTGGGAACCACATGCACACAGCTCCGCAATGTGAACTCGAATCATTAGCGCGATGATTAAAGAATGCACCTGGGATTAATTACTACGTTTGTAATTGATCTGCTTAAAAGAAATCTGTAGAAGGAATGCTGCACGTACTGTATCTCCCGCGCAACGTAAACACAAACAACTTTTAATGAACTCTTAAACTGCGTGTGCCACGGGGACCTTTTCTGACCTATTTGAATGATCAATTAATTGTTTTTCTTCTTGTAAAAATGCCAAACACAGAACTGGCTCCAGAGTCTCACTGGTGAGGATTTGCTGCTTTTCTTTTTTTTCGTATATGACTGTTAACTCTTTGGGGCTTTGGACCGTGAATCAGATAAAACCAACAATTTGAAGAAGTGCCACTTTCAAGCTGATGTCCAAATGTGGCTTCAGGAAGTTGTCATGAGTATATTTAACAATTATCTGACATTTTCTAAGCGATTAATTGACAGATTAATCACTGATGAAAATAATTGTTTGATTTATCACATGTATAATGATATATACGGTTATGTATATCGCAAGCAGTTGCAGTACAGAACAGCGATTTCTGTTTTTAAAGATGTTGTTTAAATGTGTAAATTGTAGTGAAAACAGTTCACTGAGCTTCCTGCTGTGGGGACATTTAGATTAGAGAGTGATTCATCCATAACTTCCTGTGTTTGCTCCGTAACATACATGGACTCAACCACTCACAAACTTAATGACTCTTCTGGAAACCTTAACTTTTCAGAAAATACATTAAAAAAAACCAGGCTTGAAGGTTGTCTCGGTCCACCCACAAGTTCTAGTTCTTTGTCAACCTCCAGCGCTGTGTATGCGTTTACATTTACACCGTGTGTCACAGTTTCTGTTCCCGACCTATTTTTAAAGTCCGTGGTTTGTAGACGTGATTAGTTCGGTAGAGCGCTAAGAATACAATCGATGGCCTCAGTGTCGGCTCTCACTGCCTCTCCGAGTGTGTCACCTGTTAGTGATAAGGAAATAATTAGATCTGCGTCGGAGTGCTGTTTGAATTATTTACTTCGATTGATCACTGTGCAAATAGGCCTGTACAGTTTTAGAAGGACATTATTTGAAGTGGCAACATCGACTGCTGCAGTTTGTTCTCACGCACTTTGTTCAATGTTTACTCAATGTTCATGTATTTCATATCGCACCCACAACGGTTGGACACGTATTTATTTTATTATAAATGTCATGCTGCCCTACTGTATAACCCACCTTCTACACACACACACACACACAACCTTTTGCTCTGCAACTTACAGTATGCGTAACACTTAATAGTCTCTACTTTGTCTCGTGATCCTGTGCAATTAAAAGTATCCGGGTCATTGTCGATTTTCCGCAATTATCAGATTTAAATGTCATGAAATTAAATGCCGGTTCCCTTAATCGGATTTCTAACGGGGTTCGTAACATGTTTGCATGTGAAAGATAAAAATAAGGATGGGACCCGTCAATAGGTTATTAATTAGAGGAGGGGAAATGAAATGTGTTGAAAGCTCACACAGATACAAGCACCGAATGAGGAGCACAGAAATGGCTCAGATTGTTAGCTATTCTCATGAAAACGTGATTAAAACACAGCTGGAAGTTATCAGTTTGGCAGCAGTGCAGACGTTTGTTACCTTCAGCGCTGCGCCTTACTTTTTCACTTTCAATTAATCTGCCAATTAGCTTCTTGAAAAATGAATGAAATCCTCACATTTGCGTGCTGTCCTCTCTCTGCAGCGTCCGTCCTCTCTCTGCAGCGTCCGTCCTCTCGCTGCAGCGTCCGTCCTCTCGCTGCAGCGCCTGTCCTCTCACTATGCTGCCCGTCCAAATAAAAATATTGCCTTCCCGCTGCAGTCGTATCATTAGTTCTATCGAAGAGTAGAAATCTAATTCAAGTAACTGAGGTTTTAGAGAAACGAGGTTAGTTCAGAAGGAGGTAAGAACATGTGATCTGCCTGTGATCTTTATTTATTTCATTGTTTTAATGTGGTGAATGACATCTCGTCTCTCCCCTGCTGTCAGGTGACCCCTGCACCGTGTCGTCTCAGCTGGAGTTGGAAGAAGCGCTGCGTCTCTATGAACTCAACAAAGACTCGGAGCTCATTATCCACGGTGAGCCTCGCTGCTTTTCACACCGTTACAGCTCACGCTTTTAGGATTTAACTCGCAGGATGTTCTCTTGTGCCGCACACAGTAAGATGTTGATTGACACCATGGGTTGGTCCATATGAGAGAAGCCCGTTCTCTTTTCTGCTCTAAAAATAGTCCTCTCTCCTCTCCGGTGAGCTTTTTATGAGGGGTCAAGTTTGGCGGCAGCTCTGTTTCCATTTCTGCTCATCGAGCTCCGGCCCTCAGGCCGACACGAGGCATCCGAGAAAAAGTAGTCTGCTTTGTCGTTCGCTGCCTGCCAGTACTATTTAACAATGTGGAGATTATTTCACACAGTCACCTCGCGTGTAAAAGTATCGACATCGTCAGTGTTTGGGATGTGGCAGGAGTCGGTTTGGTTATTAGCAAGTATGAAAATTACATTATTGACATGAATAAATTGTTAATATCAATAGGATTATTAACATGTATTAATAATAACCGGGAACCGCCCTGAGATCAGGGACCAATAATCAAACTGTGGATTGAGTCTCAAAATTGGTGTTTACTTAAAATGTCAAGAGTCAAAGTACTTTCAAACATCTATTATACAATTACAAGCATACAACCGAACAGCAACGAGCAAGCCCAAAGATAGCTGGCAGTCTGTCCATCTCACTAAAATAGACATTTATATTTGGTTTACTTGAAGTCTGGAACTGTTTGTTTGTCTGAAAATGGTTTGAGTGAGACGTCTGGCATTATGTCGGGCCACTCTTCCTTCTTTTTTTTTTTTTTAAAGGTCTCCGTGTGTTTATATGTGTGATAAAACCGGAACACAGACGGCTAGATTCTGAATACAACAAATAATCATCAAAGCACGAGGTTAATGCAGCGCTGACCCGTGAAACTTCCTCCTGCTCTCGGCGTCCGTCCGTGGACCCCTTCAGCTACTTCACATCCGCGTCTGAGCTTAGCCGTCTTGACAAACAGTTGCGCAACTTCGTGAGCATAGAGGTCCCGGGCTAACTCAACGACGCAACACTTTGATTGGCAGGCTCTGTGTGTGTGTGTGTGTGTGTGTGTGTGTGTGTGTGTACAAGCATGTAACCAGGGCTGAAAGGGAACGGGGGGGGGGGGGTAATGTAAAGGTTTAATCAAATCAGAGGTGAGGGGTCAAGAGTGCAGTGGATGCCAGCGAGACGGAGGAGAATGACTGGGGGGTGTGTGTGACTGTTCCACGGGGGGTCGTCAGGTCTGCTCGTTAACGAGCTCGGCGGCTGTAGCCCACGCCTCGCCTCTGACTCACACTCCCCCAGTCTAGCGCCAACCGTCTCTCTCTCTCTCACACACACACGTACAGGCACACGCTCAAGTAATCTTTGTCTTTAAGATTGTGTCTTTTTATCACTGCGTGTTGCACACACACACACACACACACACACACACACACATATACACACACACGCTTGTATCATCATATGAACAACATGAGTGAATTTCAGTGTGAATGGCTCGAGGCGACGGGTTTGCTACAGGTAGTTCTAACTGCTGTCATGATGAGAGGAAGTGAAATGTACCCGGCAGCATTCACATGAATGCTGTCAGACTCGCCTCCTTTAGATGAAATAGACTTTAGAAACGTAACTGTTTTATTTTTGCTTCCCAGTGTTCCCGTGTATACCAGAGAAACCTGGCATGCCGTGTCCGGGAGAAGACAGTGAGTTAAAACCCTTTCTACCGAACTAAGCAGCACGGGTCCCAAAGGAACTTCTACTTAATTTACGTTTTAAATTCTGGGGCACTTGAGCAAATTCTTATGCGCAGGAGAATTTCCAAATGTCAATGGTTCAGACTTACGGACTCCAATAAGGATCAATCAGGCTTGAGTTTGTGAAACGATAATGATTTCAAAGCCTGTGGTTGTGTATCACCCTGTTTAAAAAAATGTTTAATGTCTTTTAAATGTGTACACAAATTATATTGGGAAGTAAAATGTTTTTTTAAACATCAGAAAATTGTGTGAAACTCAAAGTTCCCACAATTTATATGACACTGAAGTTACACATTCACAGTTCTGCCAGAAGTATGAATTTACCTAAAACTAAAATGTGTGTGTGCATGTTTAACTAGAGTGTCGCATATAGTGAGAAATTATATCTGAACATTATTTTACAAATCTGAAGTTGGGCCATACACTTCATGTTTATACCTTCAAATCTACACCATTTAGAAAATGTGGTTTCATTGCGTGAGGGCGACGATTCCAGCCCCTAAAAATAAACACGGACACTGGCCTTAGTTTAGCTTAGCCAGCAGGATAATTAAATCCATTCACAATGTGGGAGAAGATGATACTTCAGATGAAAATGTGAAATCAAACTGGCTTCATACACAAATGCACATGGAACAGGTGAAGCAGGACTGAATGAATTAATAGGTGAATTACAGGCAATTTGTGGAGCGCTTTGAAGAAAGAAATCCATAAATGAAGTCCATTCGGCATCCGTTCTTCTCTCTTCACAGAGTCTATATATCGGCGTGGAGCGAGGCGCTGGAGGAAGCTTTACTATGCCAGCGGTCACGCCTTTCAGGCCAAGCGCTTCAACAGGGTGAGATGTGACTATGACTTTTGTTAAACAGTATTTCACATTGAGACGTAATAATGTGTATTTTACATACTGGTTTAATAGCTACAGCGTTACTTGTAAAACCTTTACCACAATGTACATTTAAAAGTTATTGTTTAGTGTATTTAAAGGAGAACGAGACATTTCCCTGAAGTAATTTCACTTTGTATTGATTGATGGCGTAAGAGGGATGGTGGTAACGCGGAACGATTTAATCGTAGGCCATCGGGGCTTCATGTTTCATCTCCTGGAATATAATGCGTGCTTACTTGTGGTGACGGCGGTTCTTTGTCTGCCCTCCCGAGCAGCGAGCCCATTGTGCCATCTGCACGGACCGTATCTGGGGTCTGGGAAGACAAGGCTACAAATGCATCAACTGCAAGCTGCTGGTGCACAAGAAGTGTCATAAACTGGTCACAGTGGAGTGTGGCAGACAGATGATCCAGGTGAGAGGGACTCCTCACGCTCATTAGCTTGATGGCGTGAAGTGGATCGTTACCGTCCATGACTCATGCGTAGGTTTAAGATTGTATTCTGTTTTTCAATGCCGATTATACTTAATGACCAATGTTGGTGTCCAGGAACCAATCATGCCCGGCGCGCCGTCGAGTCAATTAGACCAAACTGAAGAGCCAGGTAACACACACACACACCCACACACACACACACACACACACACATGAATACATGAATACAGAAAAGGCACATCGGAGACAAAGTGCCTTGTGCCACAAACGGTGCCTCAAATCTCTCCTCAGCTCCTGTTGATTTATGCATTTTTGAAACATAAGTGCAAGTTTTTACTTTTCAGCCCAAAATTGGTCTAAATCTTTTTAATTCACTCTCACTTCTGACATTCTTTTGTCATAAATTGGCTCATTTCCTGTAGCTTATTACCAATGCTCTTAAAAGACAAGGCTGACCATTTCTTTTATTTTTGTTATTGTCAACAAATACTATCGCCAAACCAAATGAAGTAAATCTTTAAACACAGATCACTAACGCATATTTAATTTTAAAGAAAGGCTAAAAACAGGAGCGTCCTGGTAGCTGAGTGGTTGAGATGAATACCAACCAACCGCAACGTTCCTGGTTTGATTCCAGCTGTGGAGTATCCCCACGAGACTTAACGAGACATTAAGAATGGATATTAAAAAAATGGGATTTAATTTACGAACCAAGCCGAGAGAAACGACTACAGGGCTGTGAACAAAGCGTGTGACTGTCTCTCACCTGCTTTCGCTCCTCTTTCTCCCATCTCTCCGATGTATTTTGTTTTTCTCCCCTGCCTCCCCCTCTCCTTCTGTCTGTCTGTCACTCTCTCCCCTCTCTCTCAGACCCTCACAATAGAGACTCCAGAGAAAGCTTGCCTTACGATGGCGAAGAGAAAGAGGTGAGAGAGAGAATCTTTTCAAACACTTTTGATGTGTGACTCATCGTCTGTCAATCTGTTGCGTTGTCAAGATGTATATGTATATATATGTGTGTGTTTGTGTGTGTTTAGACTCTAAACACATACAGAAAAAGCGCTAATCTCTCACTCTAAACTTCAGAGTGAGAGATTAGTGCTTTTTGTGTGAGAAGATGGCGAGAGAGAATAAAATCACCTGTAATTGGAAGCAGGTTTTTTTTTTTCTGGCTATTTTGCCATTGTGTACATTTGGGTTATCCTTCTTCCACCTGCTGTGCGTGTGTGATCTAGAGCACATGCAGACGTAGGCACCCTCACAGTGACGTGGGTATTGATTTCCTTTGGTGGGAGCTAATAAAGTAACCTTTTATCACAGCTCTTAACGCCCCAGGCTGATTAATGGCCAGGTATGTAATTTGGGGGGGGGGGGGGGGGGGGGGTTGTTGGACAGAGCGGGATTGATAAAAAGGGGTCAAAGCCAAACGATCTTACCTACGGTTCCATGTCGACTCTAGGGAGGAGGGGGGGGTTAGATGGATACGTAGTGGAAACGGTTCACTACAGATGAGAGGAAGATGGGTGAGGAAATGGTGGAAATTGTAATCGGGTTTTACAGAGAAGTAGGACTAATACAACGAGCGCGTAATCTGATGGCGGCGGCAAGATGGTGTTTAATAAAGACAAGAAAGTCATTACTAAGATTCACTTTGAAAAACTGGTGCAGTTAAAACTTAATTTACAAACCACCCAAAGGAAATCACCGTCGTGTGCAGAGCCAAATCACCAGCTCTATCAATAGTTCATTAAAATTGATAAAGGCCGATGTTCTGAAAAGCTGCGTGATAAATTGTCGTCGAGTTGACTTCACACTATGTTGTTCAGGCGCGGAGCAGTAGAGACACGGGGAAGTCGCCCTGCAGCCTGGGCCTGGCAGACTTTGATCTGCTGAGGGTGATCGGCCGAGGCAGCTACGCCAAGGTGCTGCTGGTGCAGCTGAAGAAGACGGAGCGCATCTACGCCATGAAGGTGGTGAAGAAGGAGCTGGTCAATGACGACGAGGTAAACAACGCCGGTGTTTGAACCGACCGTCGGAGTCGGAACGTTGGCGGTATGATGTGTTGTCGGTCGGCCTGTGCATGGACTCTGACACAGAGAGTTGGTGGGTTTTGATCAAAGTGATATATTTACTTTTTTATTTCGTTATAATTGAGGATTGGATTTGATAGCCGGTCATTTTGGATCCAATTCGTGCCCAACGAATCCCATATCGAATTTCTCATTCGCAATCTCTCTTAGATATTCTCTTTTGCCTCTTTCTCACATTACAGGCGTCTGCAAGGAAAAAACAGCTGGTGAGGTATACAAACACGTGCTAACACGTGCTAACTCAGTGACACGGCTGTTAACAAGACTGACTTACTGAACATGGCGGAAAGCCTCAAACCTAAAACTTAAACCATGAATATTTCATGACCTAACAATTCCAAAAAGTCGATATATTTGAACCAAAGGCAACTTTGAAATGCAATATTTGCAGAAAGGGACTCACAAGTCCCATGCTTAATGTTTGTCCGTGCAGCACAAAGAAGAATGAGTCGGTTCATGAATATCACAGATATCACAGATATGTTAATATGCGGTGAAAGGGTGACCGAAAAACTAAACTCTTGCCTTCAGTGCTCTTCTTTTAAGGAAATATTCTCGAGTTCTGATATAACTGAAACTATTGGAGCAGCTACGCTGACCCTGATTGGTTCGTGCTCTGGTTTACGGGACAGAAACTCGTTACTTAAAGCGTGACGAGATGGATTTTCATGTAATGCTGCGATTCTCGCGTGATCTTGAGACATCGCAAGAATCCAGCTGCTGTGCGACGTACCTATCGAACTCCATCAGAACTGTTTTTGTACCACTTACTGACTTTTGCATTTTTAGTATCAGTACATGCAGTTCGAAGGTATGTTTGAGAGTGAATTTAGCATTAACCAGCTCAAGATCAAAGACAAATCAGCCCAGCGGCTTCTCCACTGCTGAGGTTTGACCACATGTGTCAAAATAACATACAGAATTATTCATTATAACTGCTGTTTCCACTGCTGCCAGTTTAGGTGACCGCAAAAAGGACCTTTTTCCAGAGCTGCAACTAACAATTATTTTCAGTATGGATTAATTAATCGACTATTTTCTCAATTTCTTGATGGCTTTTACTTCAAAATGTTAAATTGTAGAAGGAATCGTCTTCAGATATCTTGTTTTGTCCGACCAACAGTCCAAAGTCAAAATATATAAAATTTACAAGGACACAAAACAGCAAATCCTCATATTGGAGCGGCTGGAATCAGATCATCATTGATATGTTTTTTTCTTTAAAAACAACTTAAAACGATTTACAAGAAAATATTTAATGATGTTAATTAACTTATCAATTAATCAACTAATCAATTCAGTTTTAGATGTTTATATGATCTTACTTATTTGTTAATAAAATGACTTGTAAAAACAACTTGTAATTCAGACGCAGCAGCCATCTTCTTTTGGCATTTAAAGGTGTGTATCCACATCCCGTGAGCGTAACTGTCCCTTAAGTCCGTCCAGTGTGACAATAACACAGCGACTCCGTCTATTGAGATGTGAGAATAGTTGATAGTGAAGTCATCAGTCTTCTGTCACTGCCATGTATAATTAATGCAATTAGCACAATTGATTGGAGCCGTTATTCACAGCACAGTGAGGATCTGCCCCACGTCATTGAACACCCGCCTTGGGTATCTCGTCTGAAACACTTTGAGTTTAGTTGGCGGACCTCTTCCGGGCCATCAATCGTTCTAAGACGGTGTAGATAAACCATCATGTCATCAGAAATTGATCTCGCGTGTAGCAGCACAGACGGAGTAGTTAGCCTTGATTAGACGAACTTAGCGTGATTGACAAACTGACGAGTGCCTTTCGATCAATGTTGAAGTCTTCTGTTGTCCCTGCCCTGTCAGCGCGAGCCGCATCCGTGTCCAGACATGTTGTCATCCAGCCGTCGATTGAGAACCGCTTCTCCTGGCTCAGCCCTTTACGCTGCCCACCCTGGTCCGTGTCTGTACGGGAGGGTCACAAGCACTGTGCTTACTCAGCTTTTATAAGTTTAAGGGGTACTTTGTCACAATGATCTCTGATTTACACCTGGGTTTTGTGTGTTTCTCTTGCAGGACATCGACTGGGTCCAAACAGAAAAGCACGTTTTTGAGCAGGCCTCCAATCACCCCTTCCTGGTCGGCCTCCATTCCTGTTTCCAGACAGAAAGCAGGTGAGAGCATCTCTCCAGCTTGAGTCACTCAGCTTCTTCAAGGCTTCAAAATCTGTTGTTTGTCGGTGTGTCAAAAAAACGAGTGTTTCCATATGACTCATGAGAGCATTTCCTCACCTGCTGCTGCTGCTGTGGTTACGGTCTGTTTACTAAAACCAGAGCACTTTCTTAAGGTCATGAAAAGTGTGGTCATGGGAAGATCCCCATCATGGTTGAAGGGCCTGAAAACGTGGTTTCAAATAATTAGTATTTCTGTGTAACATTCAAAATAAAGAGAAAAGTTCAGAAAGAAACAATGTAGTGAATGAAATTAATATTTATCAAGAGTTTAACACTCAGGAACTGTTTTACCCGGACTGTGTTGGTTTGATAAGATTTGAATGACAGCGGAGCGGACTGGAAAAATAATCAAAGAACTGCACAACTGTCATTGTTCAAAGTCCTTATTGGTGCAAGGAAGTTACACTTTTACAACTTACAAAAATCTCTTTTTACACTTTTTACACAAATATCTGTCATGAGCTGACAGTGCTGCACCTCTTCTTGTTGATTTGTTTTTCTTTCTTTTGTTTTTATCTATATAGATACAATTTATATAAACAGATCTTTAGTGAAATAACTTAAACTTGGAGAAACGGTGTGTGTTCATTACAGATAGTAAGAAGCTAAATGAAAACAATATAAACCTCTAACATGTACTTCTTTTCACAGACTGTTCTTTGTTATTGAATATGTGAACGGTGGAGATCTAATGTTCCACATGCAGAGACAAAGGAAACTCCCAGAAGAACACGCCAGGTAGAGTCACACGTTTTCTCTCACGTCTAATTAAAAGGAATAAGATCGATGTCTTTTTTTAGCCGTATGTGATTCTTTTTTTTTGTTAATACGCTCGTATCCCTCTTTCAGATTCTACTCCGCAGAGATCAGTCTGGCGCTCAACTACCTCCACGAACGGGGAATCATCTACAGAGATCTGAAGCTCGACAACGTGCTGCTGGACTCCGAAGGACACATCAAACTGACAGACTACGGCATGTGCAAGGTGTGGATTGCAGTTTACTGTGTATGAGAAATCGAGGCTCTAGTGACGCCACGGTGCACTTTGGGGAAAAAAGCACCTGCAAAGCTGCGTCAGTGTTAAGTTTACAGCCGTCTGAGAGGATCTCGCAGCTCACCCGTCTTTCTGTTTTTGCAGGAGGGCTTGAGACCCGGCGATACAACAAGCACGTTCTGTGGTACACCCAATTACATCGCCCCCGAAATACTTAGAGGAGAGGATTATGGTGAGAGCTGCAACACACAGTCACTTACTAGAAATGCCATCCCTTTTATCTGCTATGATGCAATATAGGAAGTGTTATGCGGTGATGTCGGGAATGCTGCTCTGTGTCGTGATTGTGGATGCTACATGGTGTAGAATACTGGAAAAGTCTTCATCAAAGGAGTGTGCGTAGATTAATATTAGAGCAACAAAGAAACCAACAAAGTAAAAAGCTAAAGAAAATAGCAAATGCATTCAAAAGGCAACAAAGTAATCACAGAATTAATTGTGGCATCCTCTAATGAATGCTGCACTTCGAAACTCATTAGTGTATCGGTCAGAAACAAGGTGGGTAAGGATGACTAACGTGCATGAATCAGAAAAGTGTTAAGCACAAAGTTGAAGCAGAGTCTACAGAGCTGGATGTAAACGCGTCTATAAATACAATGGCAATCTCCCTGGTTACCAGAGGAGGTGTCATAGCAATAGGATCCACTGTTAAAGGATCATACCGGTGGTTTTGCATGCGAGTCAGTAGAATAGAACAGAACAAGGCCATTGTTGGTGTCATTAGTAACACTGACCGGTGAAGATGTCTGCTGTGAAAAAGACCTTCAGAAAGCTCTAACATTCAGGCAGAACTAGCAATGTTTGCTTTTAGATGAAGACAAACGGTTACGTTTATCTGGTAAACAACATAATTAAGCCTTATTTATTACTCGCGTGCTACTGATTTTGGGTCCTGTCTGCACAGCCGGGCGACCAATTATAATTACCTTGAGACACTGAGGGTGTTCATCAACAAAATACAAGACGACATGTGTCCACGCGTCTGGCTTTAGAAGGTTTGGAATATGCAAGGAAAAATCTAAATGAAATAATTTGGGAACGTTTTCTACATGGGCTGTGATGGCGATAGTGCCCAATCGGTTTTTCCATCAAGCCCTGACGCTAACAAAAATAACTTGTCAAACCTTTTATCTTTCATTTCATGTGTCGTGACGCTCATCTTATTTTTAGCTTGTAGTTACAGGTTGTGAACATTTAATTAGGCTGCCACTAAAAATTCTAATTATGCGGTTTCTTTCTCAGCAACACAATATTAAGTCCGTAGACGTCTTTGAGTCGTAGTTCTCTAAACTAACCACCATCTGCTATACACTGACTATGGATCCCTCATACAACCACACTGTGGTTATTAAGTTAAGCTGATGAGATTTGATGAGGGAATGGAAAGGATCCTGATTTCATTAAGTGGAGTCAATACCGGTCTTCTTATAAAATAGATCTTCAGATATATACCTTGTGAAATGATGAAACCGTTTTAATACCCAAATTGGCTTGTTCTGAACAAACATTTAGCAGTAAAGTATGAGATTTGTTGTCGAGGGGTGAAAGCATGCAAAAAATACTGCTTCTATGGTGGGAGTGGTTGCTATAGTAACCCTCAAATCCAGGTGGAATTTGTGATTCATATAAAGTATACGAGTTAATGAGAAGCGTGCTTTAACATGCACATCACTGCTAAGTTATACCTTGTTTTTGTTGCTCTATTAATGATGAATGTTTAAATGATCAGTGTTCTATTTATTCTGGTCATAAATAGGACTTTAACTGTGTGTGTGTGTGTGTGTCTTTAGGGTTCAGTGTGGACTGGTGGGCGCTGGGCGTGCTGATGTTTGAGATGATGGCGGGCCGGTCGCCCTTCGATATCGTCGGGAGCTCTGACAACCCAGACCAGAACACAGAAGACTACCTCTTCCAAGGTAACAGACACACACACACAGCTACGATTTATAACCGGAGGAAAAAAATCAGCCCAGTGGAAGCATGTAACGCCTTTGTATTGACACCTTTCCAATGGCCACTTCTCCAAGTACCAGGCACATGCCATCTGTTACGGGGAAATGTGTGAATGCCGATATTTCATTGTAAATACAAAATTCAAAATGTGTCTGTTTTCTTATAACAGCCAGAAAAGTGTTGGATTGATGGGGATGAAAATGTGACTGAAGTCATATTTCAAGACAGTTTAATGGAAAGCCATTGACACTTCATTGAAAGGATTCTGTATATATGTTCAACATGAGTATACCCAACAGGATTGAACTCATAGCTGCTGCAGTGTCAGTGGGGTCTTCTGTCATTTTAGACTTAAGAGACCGTCTGTCTCCCCCCCCCCCCCCCCCCCCCTTCTCTCACCTCCTGCAGTAATATTGGAAAAACAGATCCGAATCCCCCGCTCGTTGTCAGTCAAAGCCGCCAGCGTCCTCAAGGGCTTCCTCAACAAGGTAAGAAGGGGTCAGACAGGCCTGTATCAATCCTAAAACAGTGTTGACTCCTGCTGGCCCTTTGAAAATGTCATTATTTCAGCCTCAGTGGGAGTCAACTACCATCAAAACCCACTCTTCTTTTCCACTGTTCTTGCAAATTCTCTCCTTTTCTAAACCCTCTCCACCTTTCTTGCTCATCTGATATTTTTTGCTGGCTCCTCCCCCATCATTACATACCGTCTCTCACCCTCCTCTCGCCTTCGCTCCCACAGGATCCCAAGGAGCGTCTCGGCTGCCACCCTCAGACGGGCTTTGCCGACATCATGGGCCATCCGTTCTTCAGGAACGTGGATTGGGACCTTGTGAGTCACTCTTTTATTCTCTCCATGTTCCCCTCTCTCTCTCTCCTGCTTATCTCGAGTTGCCTTGATCGTTTCAAATGAAAGTAATCAGTTGACTATATTGAGTAAACTAAAGACGCTCTGTTATTTATCAGGCTTACTATTCTCAGTTTCAGCATGAGTAAAAGTAGAAGTAATTTGTGTGAATGGCATTCCTGTTTTATGAGAGACAGAACGGTAAAAACAAATGTCTGTTGCTGTCAACACATTCAAAAGACTGACGGGCTTATCCAGATATCATTTAAGTTGGGTTGCAACTTGCAATTATTTTCCTTATTGATCAATCTGTTGATTCTTTGTTAGATATTAGACTGTCAGAAACTCCAAAACATAAAAAAAATGTTTTTAGGGGTGTGTGTGTGTGTGTGTGGGTGGGTGGGTGGGTGGGTGTAAATGTGTAAATAAAGAAAAGTCTGTACATGTGTAAATGAACAGGCACATTTTAGTCAAATGTCTTTTACAAATGGACAGACAGACAGGGTCGCTCTACACAGGGATCACCATGACCTCTTTTTCCCTGTTTGGTCTGGAGCAGCTACCCAGCAGTCGGTCAGAGTGTCTGGAGGGATCAGTTTACACCCTCCGTCCTCCTCACATGCGCGCGCGCACACACACACACACACACACACACACACGCACAAACCTGAAAGTTAGCCCTGCAGTGCACCTATCGGCCTGCAGGCGGAGCATTCTTAGACACATGAGGCGCTGTGAGTTTCCTCCACACTGAGATGTAATCTGAGATGCTGAGAGCAAGTGCGTCAAGGATTTAGTCACTGTTTTAAATGTCTCGATGGGCTGAAGTATTAGTTAATGGAAACAGGATAGAAGTCGGTTGGTAGATGACAAAAGAAGGATTGTAGTGTCTTCATACCAGTGTCCTTTTTCAATGCATTTTCCGTACACGATCTGCCTTTCATTTTCTCTAATGACCCATTAGTTATTTAGTCCATATAAGCATCACAATGACCCAGAGCCTAACGTGATACCTACAAACAGCTTGTTCTGCCTGACCAACAGTGCAAAATCACGAGGATATTTATTGACTGTAATAAATGGCGAGGAGTGTTTGAATTGCCTTTCGATCTGCAATCGTCAATATTACTCAGTTTAAATATTGATTTCGTGTGTTTTGGCCGATACGGTTGTTAAGTTCTCACCTGTTTCCTGTGTCGTTATTTCAGCTGGAGCAGAAGCAGGTGGTCCCTCCTTTCAAGCCCAACATCTCAGGGGAATTCGGATTGGACAACTTTGACGCCCAGTTCACCAACGAGCCCATCCAGCTCACGCCTGACGACGAGTGAGTCCCCATTTTACATCTCTCTTTCTTTATTTTGTTAAAACAAATATAATTTTCACCGACTCCAAAAAAATATATATATATATCTCTTTTCTTTGTCGTAGCGATGTGGTCAAGAAGATCGACCAGTCGGAGTTTGAAGGATTCGAGTACATCAACCCACTCCTGATGTCGGCGGAGGAGTGTGTGTGAGGGGGACGTGACATCTGTGCTTATTCACACACACACACACACACACACTCTCTCTCATGCACGTGTTGCGTGGCGTCTCAGTGTCTTCAAGCTGCATGGTTACGAGACAACCTGGCGACATCAACCTTCCGTTCGAGGGCCGCACATGCACAGTAGAACGCTTACTTGCCAAAACCAGTCTCACACTCTGCCATTTATAACCACTTGCCCTTAAGCCTACCTTCTTTTCTTTTTTTCATTCTTTTTATATCATGTAAATCTGCACTGACATTGATTTTCTCATCGGGGCCTCTTTATCGGGAGCCATCGAGGCTACAAAGTTCTTCCACGGTCGCTGTATGTCGGGGGATGAGGCACGGCCCCCGACGGATGAACTGAACATCCTCTCCTTCCAGCTGGTGGGGTGTTTTCAATGCACATTTTATTTGTACATATATGAATCTTCTATGAATATTAGACACGGCCTTTTTAGCTTCAAGCCACAGTCGGACAAAACTGACAACTTAATCACCTTAAAGACATTTTGGATTCAGCTTTGTCGCAACTCCCCTACTGTAGATGAAAGAAGAACCATAACACTAGCCTTTAAAAAAAAAAGAAGAAAAAAAAAAAGATAGAAATCTATATATTTTTCTCATGTTTTATTTAACATCATTATATATGTTGTACTAATGTGTTGCATGTCCAGCCAGAGTAACAACCAAACGGTTCAGGCGTTGTTGTTTTTATTTGAAAACACAACATCTGGAAACCAGAAGATGTCTGCTTCTAGTCCCTTCTCCCCAGAATGAAGGAACGTATTCAGCAGAATCCAACCAACGCTAACAATGAGTCGATACTCTCAAACTGTGAATGAAAGAGCCCGCTGTGCAGGGAAACGGGCCGCAAGGGAAGCACATCATACCTGAACGCTGGAGCACAGGTTACCTTTTACTGTGCAGACCATCCATGAAATATACATTCACATGGGACCAAAAAAAAACATTTTTATTTTAAATGTCTTGCTGGTACGAATTAGAAGGTACAGTATACATGAGTGCTGTCCCAGGTCAGAGAATTTATATATATTCAGATCTTTTTTTGCTCATTTTTAATACCATGCTTTTCTGAGACGAATGGTCTGTCACCTTTTCTTTTCTTGTACTTCATTCCATGTATGTCTTTCATTGTAAATCAAAAATACTGATTGTTGAAACGAGAGCTGGGTCAGAAGCGAGGACACGGTGCTTCCTGTAAACTGTGTCTGCTGTGCTTCATTTTTACCATATGTACCATTCCCTGAATTAGATATATTGTGCAACTGATTTAAAGTATATAAATGCTACGTAGAGCCGTTCTCTACCCCCGGACTGTAACGACACTAAGTGATGGTGAGTGAACCTCTGGACTGTGAAGCGTCTCACTTCTTGGAAACTGTTTTTGGCCTCACGTGGTGACCAGAGGAACTCATTCATCTGTTACACATGTTACTTTAGCTGTTTTTTTTGCTACTTTTTTTTTGTGAATCAGATTTAATTTTGAATCTTTTTCTCGTTTTTTTTTTTTTTTTAAATCACTACATTGATTCCAAAATGTTACTGGGTGAACCGAATGAAAACACTATTTGTTGTATTTGTTGTGTTTTGGGGACGTTTACCACCCAGAGGACTCTGCTGACATGTATTATTGGTGTGCAAAGAAAAAACACGGTAAAATAAACATTTTATTTCTCTCCTTGTGGTAATGTGGGTCTGTCAATCACTTAAAGGGGGCACGCCGCTGATTTTACATTCAGTGCATTCATTATGAAGAGTGCTGTTCGGCCCATTTAAACAACTGTTGAGTGTCATGATGTCATAGTGATGTCATTATGGCTATCTTGAGTTAGACTTCAGTCGTCAAATATTTGACAAGAAAAACCCTGGCATAAAATAGGGACATGAGTAAAGAGGCTGTTGTATTGCATTGTGGGAAATGTAGGATCCAGTATTTGTTGGAGCGTGACCCATCAAAAGTGAGGATAGCTGCGCCAATTTTTACTGCATATATTTGATCAATATCTGTTAATGGAAATAATATTGACACCAAACCTTGCAGTGACACTATGAGAAGTCAACCATGAATGGCTGTATACAATTGAATGGCAATGCATCAGTGGTTGTCGAGACATTTCGCTAAAAATACAAAAATGAACCTCATGGTGGCGCTAAAGGAAAATTCGGAAGATCACCAAAATCAGTATAGGCACCGAGAATATCTGCACGAAGTTTTCATGACAATCCATCAAATGGTAGATGAGATATTTCAGTCTGGACCAAAGTGGTGAATCTAAAACAGATTATTTTAGCAATGGATGGTGCACCGTTGAGATCATGCAAACACACATCGCACCATCAGGCTTGACCTGAGCTCGCAGACCCACATGGGCGTCTGGAGAATTAGGCTTTGAGTCGTTAAGCTTGAGCTTTTCCACTCCAGCTGCTTGTGTCTGCTCTGGTCACGTGACTCCCGCCTCTCTTTCGGAAGGCCCTCGGTGTGCCCGGCGGTTAAAAGGTCATTGACACCATTGCCCTCCCCTCTCTGCCCCTCCCACAGTGATGGAGGAAAAAAAAGGCTCATGGAAATGATGTCAGAAATAATAAAAACGGATTGATTTGTGTGCCGCAATAAGTCGCACAATAGTGGTTAGAAACCGATTGTGTGAGGCTTATTTCATATCCTGCTCGACTAAACCCTTGTGTATTGTCTCAATTGAACCAGATTTTGTGGAAAATGACTCCCCTTGTACTACTACACAAGACAAATACAGCACTGCTGCACGCAGGACCAAGAGAAATGTCTTAGCATCATTTTGTATTCCCATGATGGGATGTTTGACGTTGTTCCTGTGCCCTCTCCGTCGCACAACGGGGTACGCCTCCCCAGGGACCGTGGCTCCACGTCACCCTGTGGAAGACACAGGGAAGGCTAACTTGCATAATTAATGATGTAAAACGGAGGAGCATCTGAAAAAAACCCATCCTGTTTTAATTGCTCTTATCTTGTTGGGTGTTTTATTTTGTCCCTGAAGGGATTAATTAAGCAGCAGAAGAATCATACTTGGTGCTAAATGCGATCCCTTAGTAAAACACACACTGCAATTTAAGGTGGATGGTGTTCTACTTGGCACGGTGGCCACGCTATCGCACTTCATTCACCGGTGCTCTCGACTGTAGTGCCGAGGAAATCCCCTGCATGATGTATATATCTGTCACATTTATGTTTTTCACTGTGGTTTCAACTGCCGCTGTTTTTGTCCTTTTGGTATTATGATGTATTTTTTCTGAACACTAGTATTAAGATACAGCATGTACGTTGAAGTTCATCTGGTTTTATTGAACACGTCCTCCACCACTGGTAACCTCTCTTCCTGTGGATAGGCCGACTGGTTATGAAGCAATCCAATTTCAGCACGACTCCAAATTAGATCAATACATTACAAGAAAAATGCATTTCAATGTTCAGCTGAAGCAAAAGATTAAAAAACATACAGGCACAGTACTGTCTCCCTCCCGGTACTTCTTGTATTCTACATGGACATGACAACGATTTAACCACAATCGATCCACGGTACATAAACTCAATTGCAAGTTTATCAAATCAGAGACACACACACACACACACACACAGAGGGCAGGACATTAGCTGACCGTCTGACACCTCAGACTTTGCGGTGAAGGTGTGTTGACCTCAGACCAGCACTTCAAGAAGCTTCATGACCCCAAATTACAGATACATCCACTGAGGAACTTGGGACATATTTCAATATCCCACATTGATTCCAGACAGGATGCATTAAAAACGACTGTGCCCCCCCGGGTCCACTTAGTATAAGTCCAGTAACAGTTAGACAGATTCTCGGCTAATGGAGAGGCTTATCAATGTGCTTGTCTGTTACATTCTGTCTGTGAATCTCAGCTTTTTTCTTTTCTTTTTTACAACGGCTCTCCACGCTACCTCATTCTTCAGATGTTTTGCTTTACCCGCGAATTAACTATCAGTGATGGTCACAATATGGCAGACATGAGATTAATTTACTCCCCGCAGTACACAGAGTGATGTTATTACAGGAAAATCAATGTCCCTCTTGTTGTTCTCTGGGGCCGGACAGCATGTACGCACATCTGTTCTCATAATACAAACGCTGACCTTGCTGTCAAAGAGTGAGCCAGAGAGAGGCTGCGGCGAAACGGCCGACGGTGTTGTTTATCGAGCTTTATCAAGCTTCTCTGCTCCCACGGACGTGTGACATCACACTGTGGGTCAGTCAGCCAGGCAGCTGAAAGAAACCCGGTTTATGTGGACAGAGTATGATAACCTGTAAAGATTAAGATTCCAGCTAACAACTGGAGTTGTATATGAAAAGGGAATGCAATCTCCTTCAAAAGAAAAGATTGCTGTAATTCATAAAATCTAATTCCTGACATCCTCACGCTTAGATTTCATTAACTCCCATCAGCACTAGAGGCACAATAGACTGCCTGAATGACCTCTTGACCCTTTGCAGAGGATAGGTTCATAAAGAGAGTGTGGGGGAGGTGTGCGAGAAGAAGAAACCCTTTCGCCCATTGAGTTTGTCCTCTCTCTCATTTTCACTAACTTGATGGAAAGCCAACGAGAGAGATAAAGCTTTCTGTCATGTCGGTTGATGCCAGCAAAGGCCATGTCAATAAAACGGACCTATGACATAATTCAAACCAAAGGAACATAAAGAATGAATTTTGCAGGAGATATAACCTCAAAATACAACATATATATATTGTGGGGGAAATAACGCTGAAAATAAATAATTTTTGTAATTTTTTAATCGAATTTTGTCCTTGATATTTTTTAATCGAATTTTATCCTTGACTGAAATAAAAACAAACGTACAGTAAATAACTACTATAGTGAGGAGTGAGGACTCCTACCTTTAAAAGGCCCCGGGCCCCCAGATTTGGCATCCACTGACTACCTGCTGTTGACGTCTCTCTCTCTCTCTCTCTCTCTCTGCTGGATGAAACAAAACTCCCAGGCTGCGCGAGACAAACAGACAGACAGGCAGACAGACGAGAGACACCCCCGCATAGTTTCCGTCAGCCGGGTGACGTCTCCGCCTCTCAGTCCGTGTGCAGTGTGACGTTGCGCGGCTGTCGTGGCTTGTTGACGGTCCGCGAGGCTTTTCCCATTACTGAGAAGGACCCCGCACGAGCGAGGACGACCGACACGCGCAGCTCTTTTCAGGCAAGTATTTAGCGACAAAAAAAAAGAAAAGATGAAGGTTTTTAAATGGACGTTTTTAAAAAACAGCGTGTATTAGTTGATAGCGGATCGCTGTGCGTGACGACTAAGTTAACGGTTAAGTTTGAATTCCTGTGTTCAACCGACGGAGCTGGGTGGTCGACGTTAACCTGGTTTAACGTTAGTTAGCCTGTTGTATCGCTCTAAATCTGGGGTGAGCCTGCTGTAATGTTAATGTTGTTAGCCTGCTTTATCGCTCAACTAGCCTGGGTTAGTATTATGGTTGGTTATCCTTCTCTGCTGTGTATCACTCTCTGTGTGCCGGGTGAGCATTCTGTTTTATTATCGCTATCATTGTGGAGGTGAACCGGGTTAAAGTTAGCCTGTTAGTCTGTGCTCTTCAGAGCCGTGTTAGCCTGCTTAATAGCCCGCTTCATAGCCCTCTATGCGGGGCAACGTCTGACTGCTTTAGAGCCACTGTACCAGGGTAGTAAGCTGGGGGGAGCTAAGCTAAGCTAGCGAAATTAATATTAATATTGAACGTTAAAAGACAACATTTCTTTCTTGAATTCAAGACGAATGTGCGCATATTTTAACGCTTTCTTACGTTTCGTATATGTGTTTGTTAAGACGGGTTTATTTATGATATTTTAAACTTAATGACACGCAAATGCGTATAATGTTTAATGTGCTGTTTAAAGCGAGTTGACTGTTGGGTGTGTTAAACAAACCCCACGGTGCCCTCACCATGTCGGTGTGTACGCGTAACGCCGGACAGACCAGACTGTAGTGCAGACAGTGAATGTCATTATCAGCGTACTGTCTGCATACCAGGGCCGTCGTGGCGAGCCAGCAGAGGAGGAGGAGGAGGAGGAGGCGGCGAGGTATACAGTGTGCAGACTGGAGAGAGAAAGAGGAGGAGGAGGAGGATAGCAGGAGCATTATTTATTATACGCGGTGTCCTTGCAGCAGCAGAAAGGACACCAGAAGTGGAGGTGACATGGAGAAACATTTTCTAAATACCTTTTTAATGCTGTGAGGTTGTTCTGAGAAATGCCACCGCGTTGTAATTCATCGCAGTAATGCGGGTGTTGTGATTTCTGACGGAAATAAACCGACCAGGTTGGAGTTTTTTTCCGCAGGAAAAGGTAGACCTTCATTTATGGGTCGCTGACATGATTTTGCAGGGTTTTTTTCCACCCTCAATTGGCCCACGGTTATATTTGCCATTAAAAAACGCCCACAAACATCAACCTGCTTCGGAATCGAGCTTGAGGTTTGCACCGCTGCAGCGTTTAAGTCAGTGGAAAAAAAAACGATGGGATGCTGACACTTGCACGAGCATGCAAATCCTTGCACCGTGGTCTTTTTTTTACCGAATGTACGTTTTAGCCTCTTTTGAAAAGCCAAAATACCCATTTAGTGTAGATGAATACATCAAATGCATTTCACGACTGCGCAAATGATGCACTAAATGCTACATTTTCAAGCTGAAGTGCGTTCAATCGGCCGTAAATTCCGCAGTAAAGCAGTAAAGCCCGGGAGTAAAAAGGGGGAAACGAGGCTTTCCATGCTGCTGTAAGTCAAGCTGTGAACGGCCTGAGAAAAGGGGACGACTGCTGTTAGCGCTTTTATCAATTGTTTTTCAAAGAGCTGATGGGGTCAGCGTGGGGTAAGCAGACCAGAGGGGAAGGCACAATATGGCACTTTCATTTGCTAAGTGAAATGTTTTTCACCATTGTACCAGCCTTATATTAACAATGTAATAGAGGAGGGACAGGGTGGTGGTGGTGGGGGCATGATTTCACTTTGGTTGTCATGTCTTGTCAACTGGCCTGTTAAAATTCTCACTTTGTTCTGGAAAGTTTGTTTCAGAACCTTTGGTGAAACCTGAGATGAAAATTTCCACCGGGGTTCAATTACAAGGGCTGAGAAAGCCTCGTGTTAGTGTGAAGTATGGTAATGGCCATTTGGTTTAGTGGGCAGCCATTGACCTCTTCAGCCCCCATAAAACATTTAAACTCTATATGGATATATCATGCTCCACAACAGTTATCAATGAGATTGTTTTCAGTTTGTTTATTCATCTACAGGAAGTTAATTGATTAGCTGTAGTTTAGGTACTGACTATATTATTTCTCTGTTTTCTAAATCCCTGTTTGTCATACTCAGGAAGCGGATCAGAACATAGAAAACTTCCGTCATCATCATGCATGTGTCTAACTACCAGAAGATTTGTGTCATTTGAAAAGATTTGGAAGAGGAAAAAAATACTCTGAGGAGTACAACAACTCAGTCAGCGGACAGAAACGACAATAACCCAGTGCTTAGACATGGCCAGCACCCAGACCAGTTTGAAAACCCCTTTCAAAGACTTGACCTCATTCAAGGGCAACATGAAGCGGCTGTACAGAGAGCGGCTGGAAGACGTGCCCATCAAGAAGCGAGTGATGGCGGAGATCAACCTGAAGCGTCGCAGCTTGGATTCCCTCCCCAAAACTCCAAAGGTGAAGAGGGAGCAGATCGAGGATCTGTGCCGCGACCCTGACATGGACGTGGAGGGCCGGGCTGAACTGCACATGTTGGGCTCTGCTAAAGCTCTGGACCTGAGCCCTGGGCTCAAACACACACTGGCCCAGTTCACCCTGAGCAGCCAGAGCTCACTCGGGGGCCCGGCTGCCTTTTCAGCCCGCACCGGTCACGAGCACTCCCCGGCCGGCATGCCCCCCCTGCCCTCTCCTCCTGTCCTGGGAGGGGGCCCTCTACTGGTTCCCTGTGACAGCTCCACTGAACTCACCCACTCGCTGCTGGAGGGAGAGTCCATCTCCTGCTTCGTCGTTGGGGGAGAGAAGCGGCTTTGCCTGCCCCAGGTGCTCAACTCTGTGCTCCGCGACTTCTCGCTGCAGCAGATCAACACGGTGTGCGACGAGCTCTACGTCTACTGCTCGCGCTGTGACGCCGAGCAGCTGCATATCCTTAAGGTGCTGGGCATTCTGCCGTTCAACGCACCTTCCTGTGGCCTCATTACACTGACGGATGCACAGCGGTTGTGCAACGCTCTGCTGCGTCCGGGGGCGGCCTTGCCCGCGGACCCCAGCGGTAAGCTGCTGACCCAGGGCCTGCTGAAGGAGAGTGAAGCCAGTTTCCAGGTGGAGCACCAGTGTTTGGGGAAGTGCCAGGGTCTCTTTGTGCCCCAGTTCTACAGCCAGCCTGAGGCGCCCTGCATCCAGTGCGTCGAGTGCCAGTTGCTCTTTTCGCCACAGAAGTTTGTCATGCATTCACACAAGTCACCCGATAAGAGGACCTGCCACTGGGGCTTTGACTCAGCCAAGTGGCCCTGCTACCTGCAGCTCGCCAGGAAGTACGAAGGCATGCCCGAGGAGCCAAAGCTCAAGCAGCTCCTGGACGAGGTCAAAGAGAAGTTCCACTACCAGTTCAAGAGGTCGCTAGACAAAGTAAGTGCCCTTCCGAACGATACCTGTGTCTTTGTTCGTTTGTTTGCATGCATCAAAGTGTCATTCATCATCGTTTCTCGTAAGGAAGCCAATTAAAAAATGGTGTCCCAACATTTGACTAGAATACCTTACAGCTGCTGTTTTCTTAAACCTGCGTTGACCTAGTATGTGTTAAAGAGTCCTGGGACAGGTGGTGCCATCTGCTTGGCCAGGTCTGATCAGACGAGGTTAGGCCAGCTGGCCACAACTGAAGGGGAAGCGCATCATTTGTCCCCTCAGGTCATCCGGAGGTTACTGGGAATGTCACAGAACAAAAGGCCTATATAGGAGAACAACAAAGAGCCTCTTTAATCCCCAAACTGTATGTCGACAGTTAATAGTTGGACCTTTTTATCTAACTGTAAAATGTAAAAATAACAGTTACTAGTTTGCCCAAGTTAACTGAAATGTGTCTGTTGGCACGTTCCTACATGTTTTAGGAGTCTTCCAAATAATTTTGGCGGATGATTGATGATTTCGCCTATTCCTTTTATGTACACATATATCATATCAATGCAGTATTTAAGCCACAAGGGCAGCAGGCCTGTTGAAAAGTCAGCATTCAGTGGGGGGAAAAGCTCCAGATTGTTTCCTTGCCATTGACTAGTTTATGTCTCGTGACCTCCCTCTGACCACAGTGGACTGCCCTTTTTCTATTGTTTCGTGGGTTAAGGTGGGGTTGTGTTTTTGTCTGTTTGGAATGGTTTGTTCACATCCAAATCCACCAGTTCAGATGGATTTTACTTGAAATACCGGCTTTAAACAGCAAACGCATTTTGAACAGAAAGGGGCTCTACTACAACCCTTACTGGCACGATTTATTTGTGATAGTACAGAAGGCACCATATTAAGTGAGTGTGGCATAAAGAATGTAGTGGGTATTTATAGTGTGTGTGCAGGTATAAATATGCACATTTCATGAGATAGGAATATGCTTCTTTCTCTGTCTGGTTAACGTGCTGGAAATACCGTCTGCGGTCTCGTCTAGCGTCCTAACCGCATTCCTGTCTCGCCTCTTCCCAATTGTCGTCCTCCTCTTCCTCCGCCTTGGTTGAAGGCATGCATCTGGGAAGACGTAGACATTCTTTCTCAAAGGCAAGAAGTGTTTTAATACCACAGAGGAAACGCACAAACAACGATGTACACCGACCACAGACACAACACGCATGTACAAAAACAGATGCTCTAGTTGGATGATGAATACAATCCTTGGTGTGTGTTTAGTTTATGTGTGAGACATTGGCAACCTCTGTGTAATGAGCCGTTAACTACTGGAGGCTAGTATGCCCCATTTTTGTCTCCTGCCATCTCTTCTCTCGAGTCTCACCACAGTTTCAGGTGTTGTCTTCTCTCTCGGTTGATTTCGCAATTTTAGTTTTTTCTTTTCGTTGTTTCGTTTCTTTTCTTTTCCCCCTCTTACAGCTATTGATGGACTAGATTTTTATCTTCTGGTGTTTATGAAGGTTTTGGCTCGATCAGAGTTTTGTCAAATTTAAAAGCGAGACTTCAGCTACATTTGTGTGGAGAAACACAAAGTCTCAAAAGGCCAAATTCCTGGAAGGAGAGTTGCCGGTGAGTTTACATGACATTTTGGCATTAAAAGAGGATGCCACTCGCCCACCGCCGCGCCTAAGCGGATGTACGGGTGTGTGAAGGGTCATTAGCCAGAGAACGAGGTGACCTGGCACTGTCTTGCTTCACTCAGTCAGGACTCTCTGTTTATGTGTGTGTATTTGTGTAATGAAAGTGTGTATTTGACTGAACAGGAAGTGAGGCAGACGGACATGTCTCTCACCCTGCACATCCTCCAGACTCTCTGTGTCCAGCCGCCTCCGCTGCTGTGGCTGCGTGACTCATACTTTCCACATCCCAATGGATGTTCGTGGAAGTCCAGCCAGGCAGCGTATAGTCACACATGCCTTTTTGGAAAGATGGCTCGCCTCTGTGTGTTGGTCTAACCCCGACTGCAGATCCTTTTCCCAATGGCCCTTATTTACACACAGTGTCTATGTTCATATTTACAAGAGGTTCGTAGTTTTACTGGAGAGCTCTGGGACCTCCTAAAAGAGAAGAGACACAAACAAGGGAGCCCTCTAGAAGTCTCCCCCCCCCCCCACCTTCTCCAATGGCTACTGGTCCCATATCCTGTTTGGAGTGTTTGGTTTGAGAAGGTGCAGTTAAAAAGTCCAGGACTTGCTCTCTATAAATGGCGCTTTGTACCTCGAGGCACTGCACCATGTCTACTGATTCCTGCTGTGTAAATAGAGTTTGCTAGACAGACGCCACCAACAGACAGCAACAAGGTGAGCCTTATCTCCAGAGTTAAATTAGTATCTGACAAACAATGAGTTCATTCTGCCTTCAGGGGATGTAATAGACACGTGTACGTCCCACTGAGACAAGATCATGTGTCATCCTTTTTATTGGGTGGATTTCTTTTTTACCTCGCACGGCGGAAAGTAACAGAAATTCTAATATCAGGCTTGACCGAAACATTGACTTCTTAACTTTGTAAAAAAATGATATACCGGTAACTAATAAATACATAGATATAAGTCGTGTAACGGACCACTGTTGATCGGTACGGATGCCCCCTCACGGTTCGGCAAAAAATATAACGAATAAATCCAGGGTAAATTATAACGTTATCATGATGTGTTCACATGTAATCGCCTAAAATGTAGTGTTGGTGAGAAACTTGAATAGATCCAGTTGTGATCCAGGAGATGTTTTCAATAAACATGAATAGATAGTAGAGAGGGAGTTATGAGCTGTTAACGCGACCTCTATCAGCTTATAATAAATCATTAAAACTACTAATGACAAGATATGTTTTAATACATACAAATACAATCTTTTGTTTCCTTATCATTTGAATTGTGTGTTTTTTATGAGGAAAAAAGCACGATAGGTGACTATCACAAAGTGAAAGCCTATTTATATTTCTAAAGTCGAAAGAATATGCTGTTTTGAAATGGGAACAAATGCTGATGTGATATGTTCGACATTTTTCTCCCACCCGAGCGAGCATAACCCCAGAGGAACACAGTGAACATAGCTGTGTGTTGCTTGCTTGCTTCCGCCTCGTTTGTGGCGGAGTGCTGGCCCAGAGTCGAGTCAGAAGTGTCAGACGGAGAGAACAGCCTTCCTCTGTCTGTCTCGCTGACACGGCTGCGGCACAGACTGCAGACAGCTGCATCTTTCTGGCTTCCTCTATTTGCTATTTGGAAACCAGTGACTTCATTACCGCAGACCAGTGCAGCTGCACTCTGTGGCTGTCTCCTGGGCTGTCTGCGCCGTCTCTCTGTCTGCTTGTCACTCATTCTCCTGGGCTGTATCTAATTGGATTTTGGTGGGGCACGCCAGTCGCACACTGTGCTACCTTTGCTATCGCGTTCTCCTTCCTCTACCTCTCCCACTACCATGATGTCAATCTGCCTTCTTCCGTCCTCACCCATCTTGACTTATGGCCTTCAATACCCCCTGGGCCCCAATCAGCGAACAGCAACAATATAAGCAGCCAAATTACCCGATAAGTCGATCGTTACATAAGCAATAAGACCACTTGTGTGCGTCTGCGACGCGGATGAGAGGAAAGCCAGTGGCTATTGATCAGGTCTCCGACCATGATGGATGTGGTGAGTTGTCGGGTGATTTCGACACTGAATAGAGGAGACGACGGACCAAGAGTGAGGCAAGGCGAAACAGAAGAGTGAAATGAGAAGACTCTGTTCCACAGCTGGTGTTGCACAAGTTTCCTATTTGTGTTCAGATGTGTGCATCAGTTTCCCCGAGTTAACCGCACCTCTGATTCCGCCTGCCTCAATTTTTGCAACTCAGACACGCTGCCAGAAAGAATTAGCATCACGTAGACACATAAAGGGTATCTGTGGTCAGAAAACACACTACAAGACACTTGAGCAAGTGAGGTAAGGGCGGAGAAGAGAAGTTAAGAGTATGAAACTAAAGAAGATGAGAGGGTAAGGCCGAGGAGGGGTGGGTCTGGCTGTTGTGCCAGTCACAAACAGCTCTGCACTTTGGTCGTCTTCCATGAAACAAGCTGTGTCTACAGCCATTAGGTCGTCACAGGGCGCCTCTGCCCCAGATCTTCTTTCCACAAGTTGAAAACTAAACTCTCCCAGACCTGAGCTGAACCACAAATCTAGCTTGGAGCAGCCCTCTTGGTTGGCCAATGACGTGCTAGCTAGCTCGCATTCCCCTTAGCTAACACTCCTTTGACCCCCCCACCCCTCTACAAGACACCCATACACATTTCTGTCTGTTTGTGAATTTTTTCCAAAGAACAACTATCCACTTATACTGAATACACAGCAGCTTCTTTGAACGCCGGCCCAGAGTAGCGTACAGTCTATCATGCCTGTATGTAGTTTGGTGTGGGAGGCTCTCCTTGTTCCCTGTACACAACAGGCCGTGCCTTGGCCAGTGTTTGCTGCCTTTGGTAAAGGGCTAAATGGGGCCCCACAAGGTAGGGGCTGAGCCGAGGGGCCTCTGGTATGTCATCATCAGGTCAGTGCCAGTATCACAACTCCATAACAGCATTGTAGCTCACTGGAGGAACGCCAAAGTCATTACTTATCAGGCTTTTTTTTCTTAAATGGAGAAGAATCAAATAAAGTTTGGAAAATGCTCACCAACTGGATTAATTCTGCACCAGTTCACAGCTTATCCCCCAGCACTACATTGCCACATTTACCATTGGTTGGCTGCTGGTAATTTCCCACCCCAGCTGCTGCTTGTTATGTTTGACCGTTTCCTCGGCTTGGTCTCATTTCCCACCTCACCACCAGAAGAAAAAAAGAAGATAATGCGCTGCTGTATGGTAACGGGCAGCAGCGATAGGACAGTCCAGATACTGTGGAGCCTCTGCCATGTCTGCCAACAGCCTCATAGACTAAACAAGCTGGTTAAGACCCTCCCACCCAAATGTCCTCTGGGCTTTAAAAGAGTCCTCGACTGACAGCCTGTTTGCATGTTCACTATGCTCTGCCCCCCCCCCCCCCCCCCCTCGGGCATCGGACCAGTTTGTTGCCTCTAAAGAAAACGAGAGTGAGAACAAGTGAAAGAGAAGGGACTTCAATGGGCGACGAGTTCAAACAAGATGTTTAGGAAGAGGAAGGGGCTTGGATGGTAACATGTCTGGCTAGCTTGCCTGGGTTGTTTTGCATGAGACCGGAATAATGAGCAGCCTTGGTATTAATTGATCGATGTGTTGATGAGAAGATTAATAGTCCACTGTTTGGTCTGGAGACAGTCAGGCACATCCACAACACATTAAGCCCAACCACTACACTGATCAATAATGCATAAAGTTGCGAACACGGAGAAATCAGGGGAAACTAGTCGGCCTGTACGATTTAAAGTAATCCCCATCTCTCCACTTTGCCAGTAATTCATTTGCGTGTTTGGCAATTGCTCGTCATTTCCATATGGAAGTGATTCTGCTTGTGTTGCTGGTATAGGTATCCGTGTTGTTGTTGTTTTTTTGTCCGACGACCCCCACAGGCATAATTGCATAACAACAATGCCAGCCAAGTTAAGTGCTGCTGTGGCCCATGCTAGTTCTGACCTTCAGCCTACGCTCCAGATGAAAGCGGATAGCACAGCGAACCACTGTGCGATGCGAACCTGCCCAGTTTGGATCGGTGATTACTTGACTCTGTAAATCCTTATCTCACCGGGGGCCTGACTGATGCTGCTCAGGGCAAGGCTGTAAAGTTAGCACCTGGGAAACTGACTGCATTAGTCGGGGTTAAACAAGTGATATTTTGTGGTTTTCCCGGTCTTCAATCTCTTTCTGCCGCTACCCTGACAAATCCTGATGTGTTTATCTCACCACTATTCCCACCTGCAGCGATGCCGCTCATGGGAATCATCTGTCTCCCTGATATTTCTTAACACGCAGTCTTCTTTGCCTCATACCCCTCAGGGGTCTATACCAGCTCATGCAGATGCCGTAAATAGTGGACTGTTTCCCTCTGGACCCTCAACAGCCCCACTGCACCTTTTTACAGTGTAGACTAAGTAGCAGACAATCCTCGGTCGTTCACCGCCAGATGCAATTAATTATAAAACCTTTCATAAAACGTACATTGTATATCTTTATTTGAGTATACTTCAGCTATGAAAGCCTAATTAAGGATTGCATGTGTTGAGACTGGTGAGTGCACTTGCATGCAAGGTAGCTACTAGTGCTTCTTAATTGTAAGCAACAGAGTGGTGTGCTCCTGCGCTGTCTGCAGTATGGTGTGTGCGCGACTCTTTGCCGAGCATGTGGCACTGATTCTCGCTCCTTTTCTGGCTTCGCTGTTGCTCGTATTAAAACAGCCGTTGCTGCTGGGGCGACTCAGTCCGCATGGAGCCTTACAGCCCTTGACTTTATCCTTTGAAGAGTGAGGCATTGCCTTGCGGTTTACAGTCTTGCTACATTTTAACCAGTTCCGATGACTAGTGCACTTTGTAACGCCAGACATTTTCTTCGTCATCACTGACGAAATGTACCGGCTGAGACACATCCTGATCTGTGATGAGCCCAGATGCACAATAGTTCACCAAAAGACTGACTCATGTTGATGCAACAAAATCTAGCCTCCAGACAAATGATGGTACATTTTGGCATGGATGCCTTTTTTTTTTATCAACTGATTTGGCAGACAAGGAGGCGTCCTAATTTTCGATTCCGCGAAGAACATAAGAATGAAAGTTACAAAGTTTTTTGTCATCAGACACACACACGCACACACAAATATACATAAAGTAACACAGGATGCTGTGCAGATGACACAGTCCATGATTACAGGAAATCAAAGGGTCAAACACAGCTAGAAACACAGCCAGACACACACACACACACACACACACACAAAACCACCATCAGCAACTTCCTCCCGCCACCACGCCAGAGTGAGTCACAACGCTCCATCAGTGCTGTGCGGTCTGTTCTCCACTCATCAGCGTCACGGTGGAGCCAGGACAAAGATTTATTGCCGTCCCGGTCTCTCGCACGGTCTGTTTGATCTACGCCCAGGTGTGTTCACTTAGAGCTCTGACTCAACCGTAATGACATTTACCAAAACCCAACCGCGCTTCTCTCGGGCTGCTGTCAAGCTGTTTTTCAAGGAGGAAGTCTGACGATCAAGATTGTGTGTGGACTGTAGGTTCACCTGTCGTATGTTTTGGTGCATCAATATCAGTACAGGCAAGATGGAAATTAATTCTGGGTTGAAGTTCTTCTTTTAATAATTAAGATTTTTTTTGTCAGATTTAAAAGTGAATGTGGTGCATTTTGTAGTCCACAAGCCATCCTGAAAGTAGAGATAAAGGCCTTTAGAGACTTGATTTGACAACCTCAGCTTGTGACAGAGAGAGAGAGAGAGTCATGGTAGCTGATGGATTAGCATTGCGGTAGCTGTATGTGTGTGTTTGTGTGGGAGAGACAGGCGAGCCCGAGGGGCCCGGACAGCAAAGCCAAGCTGCCCATGCAGAGACCGGCAGCAGAGGCTTCAAACAAGCTCCTGCATGTAATATGGATGAGACCGGAGCTCCCTGCAGAACAGTCAGAAGACCCAGGGTCTGTTTGGAGTTAACTGTCCCTCTTTCCAACATAGATTTTGACCCTGCGGGGTGTTTTTTGTCCAGGTGGCGCTCTGTCTTTGTCTGGCTGTTACTACTATATCAAGGGTCAGCCACCTTACGCTCGCTTTCTATTTCTTAAAACCTTCCCTCCCTCTTTCTCCACACCGATGACCCAACCAAGCATTGACATTTACTGCAGTATTCCACATTACAGCAGAGCAGCCTCCTGTGCAGAGGAAGAAGTAAACAAACCACCAATCAATACATGGCGGCATACTAGGGGCCAGTAAAGAAGGGTTTTAGTCAGGGCCATCTCCAGCTCTTGCATTTAAAACCAAACACTCGCTTATTTAACCGTATTGCCTGTGAGTTGTTTACAGAGATATAGCACAAGAGTTTTTATTTCTACCTTTCACCAAGAGACAATAGCTCATTATAATGTCTGATCGCTTTAAGACTAGCACACTAGTAGACATATAAAATGGCAATTCAAGCCACATTATGAGGAGTTTTTTGTTACTTTGTGATATATGGCTGTTAGAAGTTGGCGCCTGCAGGTATTTTGAGACATTTAAGTCAATGTTGTGTAATGTATTGCAAAGAGGGAGGATTGGACAGTGTCTCCATTTTGTGTTTCTCTCTCTGTCGTGATAGCGGTGCGTTGCTGGCTTGCTGACAGCCTCTCTCGGCTTTCAGTCTGCTTAGCAATGCTCGTCCTCTCTGCAGCTCTCTCACTCCCCACTGTCTCCAAGCACTCAGAGTTGTTTCATCCATCTGAATAGTAATCTGAGTTCCCTTTTTATACAGAAAACCAGGCAGCAGATTTCTGTGTTTGTGTGTTTCTCTCCCTAATTGCAAATTTGAACCAGTAACCTACCTCCAAAAAGTGTCCCATGGCAGCAAGCTTCTCAAGGGACTTTCTCTTTCGTTTTTAGAGATGGTAAAACACACACACACACACACAGGCCCAGATGAAGCTCAAATGATACGTACACTCATCTACAGACAAGACAAGAGCCCACTGGCCTCGTTCTCAGTCGATGTGTCCTCCTGGGAGAATGAAGAGTGTCTTGCTTGTGTCTGTGTGCGTATTTGTTGCATGAGAGTTGTGCTTGCAGTAAACTGCATCATCCTCCTACTCGACTGTTTGATGGAGCAGTTGTTTGATGGGTCTGTTTACTTGCAAGCGCATCTGTGTGTCTCCTGGCCTGGTTGAGTCACATAGGTGAGCCCCGACAGCTCTGGTAGTAAACGCTGGGGGGGGGGGCACACTGGGGAAGGAAATTGAAGCACACCCACACACACACACACACACACACACACACTGAGCCGCTGCTGTGCTGGAGATGGTAAGCTGCACATGCACATGCAGCTCGTATGCTCTCGTGCACACCGACTCAAACGCTCAACATTTCCTGATCCATAAGCATGTGGATGAACATCAGTGGCCACATTTTGATGCAGGCCTGTAATGCTTTACGTCAAACCTAATGACATACATTGAGGGAGTGTGGGGTAGATTTATGTATTTTAAGAGTCGGAACCACCGTGCCCTCATAATATTGCTTGAAAATGAAATGAAAAAGGCCGTAGCTGGAAGGGTAAACAGGAACCTCTCTCAGCCTGAAATTATCTGATGCTTCGTCTGATCATCACTATTAATCACAGAACTTGAGGTTGATGATTTGGAGAGTGACATAATTTCATTGGACTTCTTTCCTCTGATGCAGTGTCTAGACTGTCAACGGTTGCAATATGCATTAAGTAATGTTGCATCATTTTTACTCAGGCTACCAACAATTGTATCTGTCGTTATTGATTATTTAATCATAGTACATCACACATTTTCCTTCTGAGGTTAACCAGAGTTAAACTTGCTTATTTGATCTGATAGTAAAAAAAACCAACCTAATAAATAAACAAATGATGATCACGATGAGGTATTTCGACTTGATAAATGACTTAAACGATTAACGATCAGACTTTTCTACAGATTAGTTTTCTGTCGTCCAGCTAATTGACCACCACTAATCCTCTTATGATAATAACGACGTCGAGATTCATAATATTACTCAATAATGTCGCGATATTAGCATTTTAGAATTAGGTTAGACAGCTGCGTAAAAATAACTTTGCTGGGACAGCTGTGGACAGATGTGAAATGATTTGTACGGTTACTCTGTTCATTGATCAGAAAATTGCTCTGCAACAGTTTTATTCATCGACTAATAATTTGTCATTTGTTAAGCAAAGATTTCCAACAATTCATCATTTATCTGATGCCTTTGTTGTCTTCTATGGTAGTATGATCAATATTTGAGCCCCCCCCCCCCCCATTTTCATATTCATTAAAATAATCACATTTCTTTCTTTCACTACTTGAATAGATACTGGCTCATAGATGCTGTATGTGTGTTTGACGTGGGGGTTACCTTGGCCTGCCTGGTGTATTCCAGTCAGACAATTTGTCCATTCATGAGGTAACGTCATTACAACCCTCCACATGTACTGCTGTGAATATAGACTGGAGGCCGCCGCCTGGGACTTGATTGTGAAACATGAGAAACGGAGGAGGGAGACAGAAGGTGGGAGAGAGAGGGAGGGAGGGAGATGAATAGAAAAATTGATCGAGAGAGCATAAAGAGAAAGGCCGTAGACAAATACTGCTGCTTGTTTCCAAATGTAACTCCCGTATGTGGTAAAGCAGTAGGTGGACAGTAGATGTTGCATTTATTAGGGGGGGAGATTCCTCCCAATCACTGTCATAACTTTATCTTCTCCCCATAGACTCCCATTGACTGTGTGTCCACTGGGTCCCCATTGGCTGTGGTGCGTTAAGGCTGTGCAGTGTGGATCGTAAAATGGCTGACTGTAGCTGTCGCTGTGGGGGAAGGAGCTCAACATGCTGGCGGGGAGGGGAAGGGTTGTGTGTTTGACGTGAGGACTGTCTAGACAGAGTGCCCATGTGGAGCAAAAATGTACCCGAGGCCCGAAGCCAACGCAAGGTGTGTGTGTGTGTGTGTGTGTGTGTGTGACTCTGGCATGACTCGTCTGGCTGATGCTTATCAGCGTGTTTGTCTGGCTCTGTTCTTTCTCTTTGTGTTTGGAAAGAGGGAGGACCAGGTGTGTGTGTCTGGGGGAAGGCACAAACAGGCCGTCAGACAGACAGTCACATGGTGTCTTGTCTGTTTGTCTCCTCATCTGTCTTGGCTGTCTGCCTGTTATCTTTCTTTCTTTCCTGTTTTCCTCAGCCACCTGTTTGTCTCACCGTCCACCTGTCCTCATCTGTGCTCTGTGCTGTTTTTAAACACCACTTTATCTCTTTCTCCAAAAACTAAAGTGACAGAACAATAACGTTACCTTCTCAGCACAGTTAGAGATATAGTGTTTGTCTTCCTCTGAGCACTAAGTGAGGGGTCAAACACTTTAAACTGCCTTCTCTACCGTTATAACTGAGGCGTTCGTAGAAGATAACTCGTTATGCAGACTAGATAATATAAAGTGTATTCTTTTAAATGCCCCACTTGGCTGCCTGGTTCCCTTGTGGGCTCTTATTGATTTGGCTGCTGAAACAAAGTGTGGCTCCCACTCCGTGGATAAATGGCTTATTGGATTAAGACTTCCGGGGGGGGGGGGGGGGGGGGGGCAGTAAAACGCATAGAAATAAATAGACTCCAAAGACTGATGCACCTTTTATTTCATACATCAGATCCCTGCTACAAGCAAAAGCCTCTACACTGTGTGTAGATCAATGTTTGGGGAAACCTTGAGGATAAAGGGAAGTTAGATGAGAAAATGAAAAATTCTGCACACATATATTCAGGCGAGATGCGGCAATATCTTGTTGCGTGGCTTTGACCAGGAAGTGCACGTATCTTCGTATCGGTAGCTTGATCTTTGACACAGTCGACGACTGCAGCAGAACAGGATGTGGTCTAGAAACAGACGGGGCGTGACTGACTGACTGTGTGTGTGTGTGTGTGTTCCTCCTCCCCTCACTGTCTGAGGCCGAATGAAAAGGCAACCCAAATAAAGGCTGTTTACTTCCTCCTGAGAGAGGGAAATGGAGAATGAGCTGCAGTACTCTGTCCTCCTCTGTAGCCTGCCGCTATCCCTCACCTTCTCCCCCTCCCCTCCTTCTGAATGCCAGACTCATGAATGGCTCAGGGGGTGAAGAGGAAGGAGGAAGAGGAGGGAGGATGGGTGGCACAGTTGCTGTTGTTTTTTGTGTAAACCCCTCTGTTTCTGTCCCATGAGCAAGATTGTAGTGCTCGCCTGGGGTTTGTTTCAGTTTTTATACACGACTGCTAATGCCCGCGTTTCAACAGATGTGCGGACAGTTGGGCCCAACGGTGTTTATGTTTCAAGGCACTAAAAGGGATTGAAATGGAATGGAGGCCTGCTGCTCTGGGATGAAAGGTCGGACCGAGGCGTGCACACTTTTTATGCTGCTCTAGATAAGATTTGCCATTAGGCTTGTTAAGACCAGTTGTTTGCGTGTTATATCCTGTGTTTTTTTTTTTTTTTACAGTGTTACATTTCAGTAGCATATATAGCACATGCTACCAGCTTAAAAAAAGTAGCAATCTGATCATGGAGATTGTAGCATCAGTTAATCTGCAGATTGTTTTTCCTTTTATCTATAAGATATCATAAAAATAATAATCATAATTTTCCTGAACCTAAGATAACGTCTTTAAATGGTTGGTTTGTCCAAAGCCCAAAATTCAGTTTACAATGATATAGAAGTACCTAGTGACATTTCAAGAAGCTGGAACAAGCAAATGTTTAGCATTTTTGCCTGCAAAGTGACTCAAATACAACTAATCTTATTAATTAACTCATCATTTCAGCTCTGGATGTATCTTGATATGCACAAAGATGGCCACTATTTGGAAAGTGAGGAGAGCTTGACCTCAGACTTGATTGTACATTATGTGTCGATCTGTGTGTATTTATGTTCCTTTTAGATGTAAAACATGTGAATTGTGGAAGTTTGAGTCTGTTCCACAGCGAGGAGGCCAGAGCACGTGTCCGGCTGCTGTTCACAGTGGACACGCTGCAATAATAAATCTACCAAAACTGGTTTACAATTAAAAGGAATTTAATCCCACTGATGCAAGTACGATTACAGTTTTACAATAAAGTACATACTCCTAAGAAATATTACAATACTAACCCACTTTGGAAAAAACTACCTCTGGTCCCAGGACACAGCCGTGCCAGGCAACCACACGCTAAAAAGAGGCCGAAAAACACTTTCTATCTCCCGCCCTCATATCCCTTCGCAACTCCTCCCCTTCCGTCGATCTCAACTTCTATTAGCTAACTTCCCTGTGCACTTCTGTAAACGCCTGTCTTCATGACTCTCTTTCCCTGAGCTCCTAACACATTCAAAGACTGTCAGTTATTGCTTAATCCCTTCTATAATAATCCTTCAGTATAAACGTTAAACTTCTGCAACTTTGGCAAAAGCTTCATGTCTCAAATTCTACTTCTAGCTGCTTATCCTAAAACACTTTACGCTTATCTTAATTATGCATTTCCAAAACACTTATGTTTATGACTAATTATGAATTCTTAATTATGAATTGTTAAACACTTTTATTATATCTACTGATCGCACAGTTCTTTACTCAAATTTCTGACAGAATCAAACCAAGAGCAGAAACAAAACGGGTTCCTCTTGTTGTCTGTGGATACGAGACAAGACTGGCAAGAGGTGAAAAAGACTCTTATATCCTCCGTGGTCTTCTGCTACAAAGAAACAGGTTATCTGTCAACTTTTATGTGAAGTTGAAAGCCTTCACCCCAATGAGGAATCAACTCTTCATGAATAATATGGTGGTGCTTCCACCAGCACAGCCAATTATAAAATCTAACGCTCTGAGCTGATTTTTACATTTATTTCTAGCTTTAAAAAAAAAAAAAAGAACACTTAAAATTACACTGAATGTCAATCTCCATTTCAAATGCCCCCTTTGAAGTAAAAAAAAAATAAAGCTAGAAAATGCCAGCGGCGACAGGTACTGCTGATGTAAATGAAGTGTTGGTGCTTTGCATTGGGAAGCACAGATGGAGCTCACGTTAGAAACTCACGGCCGCCGCTGAACTGCGTTTACTCTCCGCCTGCGTTTGCCAGACTGTGTGTATGGTAATGTACCGTCATGGCTGTCTGTGGAGGAGAGTGGTGCTTGTTATTGTTGGATTTAACGGCACTCAGGCTGCACACAAAGAACACTCTGCTCCATCAATGCGTCTGCTGTAGAAATGTCACGTGTGCTAATGGTCCGGGGACTAAACTAGGGCTCTGGAAATGGGTCATTGTAAAAGTTCACATGGCCGTGTGTCTAGAGCAGTATGCTTCATCGTGTTACTATGTGTGTGTGTGTGTGTGTCTGCACACACACACATCGACAGGCAGACTGCTGGTGATTAGGAGCAACAGGGCAGAGTTCAGTGAGTGTGTAGAATGCTAATCCACATTGTCATAAAGCGAGCTTCAGCTTGACAAAGGGCTGGAGACATAGGTGGTTAGGGTGTGTGTGTGTGTGTGTGTGGCAGATAAGAGAGTTGTTTCATTATTGTAAATTACAGAGTAGTAGCAGCGATGTGTGTGTTAACAAAACTGGGGTGGGAAGATGGAATGGACAAGAGAGGTGGGCAGGGGGGGGAACAGCTGTGTTGAAATGTGCAAACGTTTGTAGCCACACATTCATTAAGGAATAGAGCAGCAGGGATAATGAGTGTTTTTGTGGGCGGTGGGCGTTAAGGTGCCAACAGTCAGGTGAGCAGGAAATACAGGGAGAGACAGGCAGCCATTAGTGGAACACACAAACCTATACATGTATGGAATATATGTGGATACACACGCACAAGCACTTACACTCTTTTGGTGTTTTTGCACACGGCATGAACACAGGCCTACCTTTTATTGAGCGGTCAGTCATCTCATCGGCAGAGGGTCAAGCAGATGAAAGACCTCTGGATGACCTGGTGCTAATGTCAGTTAGTGTGTTCCACTCTCGCTCCCGGTGTCTGTGTTGGTCTCATACACGCACACATTCAGACAACCTTTAATGTTGGAGGAAATCAAGCCAGCGACGACCCAGCTCGTCTCCACACCACTGCAGTGGGTTTTATTGCTGTTTCTGTCAACTATCCTCCCTCTTTCCCCTCCTTCCCTCTATTTCTGCCCTGTCCCGCATCTCTCTTTGCCTCCCCTTTACATCCCATCATCCCACTCTCTCTTTGCCTTCCCTTTACTCCCTCCCTCCCTCCTCTTCAGTGCTGCAGTGCTGCCTTCTGGAGAGAAAAAAGGAAAAAACACCAACCACGAGCGCTTGTAAATGGACGAGCCCCCCTCTATCTATCTATCCATCTATCTACACATACACATATGTATATATGCACGCATTCACAGAGGCTATGCATATGTCGCCATGTCTATTAGTTTTGCATGCACATGCTCATTCATCCATGCCCTTGTAAATAAGGGACTGTCCACTACACACAGTACACATAAATTCACACACAAATGAGAACTAGTTTTAGTTTTTTCCTTGTTTTCTTTAACAGAAAGGTTGACTTAAACAGGTGTAGATGCAGACAGCACAATTATTATGATACATGTAATACAATAGTTATTTTTCTTCTTCTCTCCGATATGTGTGTGTGTGTGTGTGTGAGAGAGAACTGCAGGCAGCCTGTGTGTGTAGTGTCAGGCCCGTCTGCCGCTGATAAGCATCAACTCCATCAGCATGCGGCCTCTCGCTGAGCGCGTCCTGGATTTGCTCAAAACACACACACGCATATATACAACTAGAGGCAGTGCCAGCGGTATTTACTGAACCCACATGGCCCAGGCGGCTCAATGAATCATAAACATTCAACACACAAATATGTCTTCACATTGAGAGAGGCTGATTCCAGCCGTGTTGCATGTTGTACCGATGAATCACACACAGAGGCACAGAGTGACGGGCCCTGTTGTAGCCATGTTGACTGTCAACTTGTTTTATTCATAGGTCTTCCTCAGTGGGCTCATTCAGCCTCTCCTCTTTTTTCCCCCTGCTGCCTTTGTTTTCTCCAACACTGTATCATGACCGACTCGGGCCGTAGATCACGCGTGTCATTTGTCTACGTTTCCCCTCTGTGACCGAGGTTGTGATTGTTTTTCCTTACGTTCCTCGGCTCCTTTACACAGTCTGTTTTTCATCATGTTCTAACCAATAGAATCTATGCTGCAATCTCGGTGTGTGTGTGTGTGTGTGTTTGTTTTAACCGCCATCTCTCTCTGTGTTTCAGAAGGCAGTGGAGGAGGAGGAGAGCCAGGTGAGGAAACCCTCAGCAGATCTCTGCTCCCCCAGCAGCAAGTTGAATGATGCCGACCCTGAAAGAAAGGTCAGTCGTCGGCTCCCTTCCTAGCCAACCACCCCTCCATCACCTCCGACACCCCCACCTCTCTCCCCCCCCCCCCCCCCCCCCCCCGTCTACACACAGGTCGGCCTGTCAGGGTCACCACCCCTCCCCACCGCACCCTGACTGACAGACACACCCCCTGCTCACCCATTCATAGCGGCACGCTTCTCCTCTCTGACCTGTCAGGAAATACACTCATACAGCGGCTGAAGGGCGTTGCTTCTTCACCTCCCCCCATCGCACACCAACTTTACATGCACACACCGAGGAAGAAGCTCTTTATTATGATTATCTCTTTTCTCCAACATGTGCACACACAAACTCTCTTTCTCCCAGCTGATGCCTGACTGATGATCCCTCAATCACATGTATGCATGCATGCATATATTAGCTTTATTAGGATATGGCACCATGTGCAGTACTGCACATTCCCTCCACCTCCTGCCGCTTCTCCCCATGTATTCCTCTGTATGCAAATGTGTACATATATGTGTGTGTGCGTGTGTGTGGGCATTCAACTCTTCCGTTGTGATAATTCAGCTGCAAAATTGTATGCTAAGATCAATAAATGTAGATGGAAGATGCCATGTCGTGCCTTTTGTAGCCGCAACACAATGCTTCAGGAGACAGTGTTACCATGTTGTGTGATATTTATCTGTGTGTTTTGATATTTTTAGGAGAAAACATCTTCACCTACTCTGGTGTTCAATCGTCTTTTCGCGGACATCAAGGAGGAGCCAGGACACCCCACCCTGGTCCATCCCAGGTACTACACCTTGACTTTGATTAAACAATCCCAACATACCGCTTTAGAGTTGCACCTAACGGTTATGTTCATTATCAAGCATCTAAAGGTTACTTTTCCGATTAATGATTGAGAAATGGCCATTACGTGTTCTCAGAGACTGAACTGACATCTTCAAATGTCTTATTTTGTCCACAACTCAAAGATACAGTTTACAAAGATATATAAAATGAGAGAAGAGCAGTACATTCTCGCATTTGAAGCCAATTACTTACATTTTTACATGACGTTGTTGTTGCTTACTGCACGTCTACTTCATTTATAAAGACACATGATTTCTTGCATTAAATTTGTTTAAGTTGTTTACATTTTTTACTCGCCTGCTGCCTCTGATACTGAAGGTGTTTTTTTTGCTTCTCTACTTCAGTAAAATAATTTCCAAGTAAAGTTGAAGTTCGACTTGAGTTTCTTTCCGAGTAAATGAAACTCTCATCCCTAATCTCCCTAATTGGCGCTGCGATCCCTCTTCTGCTCTGTTCCCTCCTCGTCCTCTCCTTCATCACATGTGCCTCTCCTCTCCCTCCCTCCTTCCCTACTTCCCTTTTCTTTTCAGAGCCCTCGTTTCCTCTCTTCTGTTTCTCGGTTCCTCCCTCCATTCCTCCCCTGAGCACACCAGCCTGAGTTTGGATATGGCGCTCTGATAGCTCACACAGTAATCTGACCCAGATTTTTAAAGATGTGACCGCCTTGACACACTGACTGTGTGGAGGCTCACAGACATCAGGCCAGACACATTGGCAGGATTAAAGTTCTGGTCACCTACCAGCATCACATGACTGCTACACTCTCAAACCAGCCGGGACTTGCGTAGACCAGTTTGGAGCGTGTCTCTTGCATTGCAGCGTTACTAATAATGCACTGCTACAGCCAGGCATCGTGCTCGACGTCCACAGCACTTAATGTGGTATTTGGGTTCTAGCAGAATCCATTAGCGGTACACTTGTCAAATACAAGCCAGGCTTACATTATTCAATCACATCTTGTGTGTGAAGGAGTTTCAGATTCCCATTGAGGCGAGCAGTCTCCATCCAGAGGAAAGGAAGCCAGGCTGGGTTGGTAGTGCTGTAGTTTTTTTTTCAGGCAGATCCCCACTGAGCTGTCATGCTCAGCCTAGTTCACAGCGCCAGCTCTGTCTGGAGGAGACTGCTGGTGGGGGAGGGGTTTAGAGCTTCTCTCCTCTCCTCCATCTGCTTCTCTATCACTCTGTCTCTTCCTATTCCTCCCTCTACTCCCTCCCACCCTTCCCACTATCCAGCCAGGAATAGACAGATATTGTTGGCTCAGTGGCTTCAGTGCTTCTCCAGGCAGTATCCCTCTCTCAGTTGTACCCACTACCTGGACATTGGTGATAAGCCGAAAGGTCCGTTTAGGCCGAGATCCTGTAAACGGACGATAAGAATTGTCCGTGTTCCACAGTGTGTTTCCAGCTCTACAGATGCTGCAGTTACCGGAGGCTGAGCCGCTACCAAATGGCTTTTCTTTTGTTCCTCTGATTCAGCTGCGTTTTATTGCTGGAGAGTTTAAAAGGGCCGCATGAGTTATTGCAGGTGTGTGTGTGTGTGTGTAGCTTTATGTATTTGAGCATTGCAAAGTCCAAAACTCGTAACATTTTACCACGTTTACTGCAAAGTATGTGAAAGGTGATACTGCCACCTTTATGACTAGTATGATGAAAACAGATGCAGCATACGTCACCTTTATGTCATCGGAAAAAACCTTACATTTTAATGCTGTTGTATGTTCAGTATTCTTATCGGTTCATTTTTAAATGTTTATGTACATGTGTAGTCAGTTCAGTTCTTTATGTGTCTTCTTTCTTTATCGCTCTCGCTCTGCCAGCTACTACCTGTACACATACGATAAGATGCTGGCTCCCAACGTGTCTCTGCAAAGGGAGGCGGAGATGATCCCCGAGATGTTCGGAGCGCTGCTCAAACACCACTACAGCCACAGAGTGCTGGGCCACGACGAGCCACCCATGGGTCAGTAACGCCACACACACTAATGCACACAGAGTCCACTCGCATTGGCAACCGTAAACACGCTGCAGTGATGCCAAATTACAAACCACTTTATCACTTTACTCAACCAAAGCAAGTCAAAGGCAATAAAAACTACAACCATACAAACTAAAAGCCACCTCATTAACTTTGTATTTAACCTTTGAACAACCACAAGGCCTGAGCCAGATAACCTCCTAAGGGGTCTGATATTGGATAAGCAGGTCAGAGAGGTACTATATGTACTATACTGTGGAGCAAGAAGTCAAATGTCATCAAATGTATTGTACATTTTCCATAAAGTTCCCAAGATATACTGAGCATTGTCATCCCGTTAGATAGGATACGCGTTCGCTTCTCCAGGACTTCGGTTTTTATTTTATGATCCATTCTGTCAACCGCTGCACTCAAATCTATTAAACTAAAATAGAATAATACCGTTTCTTACTCGACGACCTACACTCTCCAATAATTGTGTTCATGCAGGTAAAAAACCGACAAGAGCAGAGCTAAACACAGGCACGCAGTTTGTTTATTAAGTTATTAGTTTCAGAACACGCTACTATCAGCTGAGCGCTCACATGTTCTAGCTACGTTACCCAACAGCAGCTGGATGGTGAAGGCAATAGGAACGGTTGCGATATTAACAGAGTAGTACTAATAAACTGTGAATCCACTTTTAACCACGTTTCTCTTTGCTCCTGGAAAATGAGAATGATTGATAGTCCATTCTACAATATACGTCCTTCAAAACAGTTTGAAACTTGAGTAATATGTTACGTTAATGTCCCTTATTCAGAATTCATGAACAGTATATTAATGTTTAATAAAAGCTGGTTGAAAGCTCTGGGGCAAAGACGGTAAGTAGCCTTTTGAGTTAAAAATGTTTAAGTATTTCCACCAACAACAAGAGACAGACAACGCTGTTGATGTTTGATAATTTAAATAGTACTTCATAACTACTCTTGTGTACACTGTGTGTACACTAGAAACATAAACACGGCTGACACATGCCTACTATAAATACATGACACGCATACAGCAAGCCATTCACATGCAGAGCAGACACGTGCTCTTACTGTAAACATACATCCTACAGTCAACTACCATCCAACACTCACACACGCATTCATGCACACACACACACACACACACTTCCAGCCTGCTGCCATGCACATAATCATGCACTGACCTTCACATAAAGACTCTGGGGGCACCTCAGTATTGATGAACAAGAGTGGTGGAAATGGCAGTGACCTCTTCTCTACCCCGTGTGTGTGTGTGTGTGTGTGTGTGTTTATGTGCATGTTGACGTGTGTTTAATACTCCTGAATTAATAAGACGTGTGTATATATATTTAGTGTGAATCATGGGAATGGTTTTCCGTCTACCATTATTACGCCACGTCTGACTGCCAGTCTCTCTCTCTCTCTCTCTCTCTCTCTCTCTCTCTCTCTCTCTCTCTCTGTCTCTGTCTCTGTCTCTGTCTCTGTCTCTCTCTCTCTCTCTCTCTCTCTCTCTCCTTTTTCTTCTCCAACCAATCCGTCTCTCTTCCGTCCATCCTCTCATCCACTCTTTTTCTCCTGGCAGCTTTTTCCACATCCTCTGTGAGTCCGTGCTCCGCCTGCTCCCTCACTTCCTCTCCCATCCATCCATGTCTTTCTTATCTTGCTCTCTTCATCTCCACCTCTCTCACAGTCTGCTGTCACCCCCCCTCCCCTTTTTCCTTTTCATTCTCTTCTTTTTCTTCTTATTGAATGATTTCCTCCCCCAGTTTGTCTGTGTGCCCCTCTCTCTCTCCCCCCTCTCTCCTGCTTATTTCCTTTTGATCTACGTCCAAATGAACCACTCCCGGTGTGTGTGTGTGCGCGCAAGTAAGTTAGTTTGAGTTGGTAAATGAGTGTCCTCTCCAGTGCCAGACATGCTGTGTACGAGCATCATATTTCCTGTCACACACACACACTTTATGAATCGATTATTCTGGCCTTTGTCACGCTCTCTTTCACTATTTCGTCTTCTCTTTCTGTCTCTGAGCGTATACCTTCAAACACACCATCATTAGTAGTCCTACACATGCTCCACGGCAGCTTCTGTACACGTCTGTGTCTTTGTGTGTGAGAGTGTGACACCGCCTGTTTGATCCTCATCCCGTGATGTACACCTTTAAAGTGAGGGAACGAGAGTTTGAACAGAGGAGGAGCCCACAGAGAGTGGCGTAGCTCCCACGCAAGGCCCTTTATTTCTCTCTCTTCTTTCTGTGTCTGAGGGTACACACACACACACACACAGAATTTTTGGGCGAGTGTTTGGTTCCTCTGCTGTTGCCATGCCGTGCTTACGCTCACGCAGAGAAAGTGGTGTGAGCTTTTATGAGGTTGTGCGAGGGTGTTACCTCAGTGTAGGCGGGAGCGTGTGCACAAGCTCGACTCGCACTTCCTGTCTTTCAACCACCTCCTCAATTTTTTTTGTTTTTAAAACTCCTTCCTCTTCCTCCCTCCACAGATCTTCATGCGTCGCCTCCCGTCGCTGCTGCTGGCGCCGAGGAGGCCAAATCCCAACGTGCCGCCGCCGCCTCGACCAGTGAGCGGGAATGCCAAACCCAGGCAGTTTCCATGGAGACAAGCAGCCAGAGCTGCAAGAAAGCCGCCCACATCCCCCCTCCTCCTCCCGTGTCGTTGTCGTCGCCGGTAACGGAAGTAGCGGCTACGGACACGGGCTTTGCCATGAGCGTCGCTGCGGCGGGGGGGCTGGAGGACGACAAGGACAGAATCGTGGTGGAGATCATGCAGATGTACAGCAGGCAGCAGGAGAAGCTCAACTCCACCCTGCACAAGCAGCTGCAGCTGGAAATGGTGAGTTGGCGGTCGGTAAAAGAACAAAGACTCCAGATGAATGAGCCTCCGACTGAGACCACAACTGTCCTGGCCTATTAAAAGTGTCCTCGATGCTCACCTTCCACTGACCCCTCCCTCGCTCTCCTGTAGCCTAAAGCCTGAATGTTGGTATCAGATGCTTCTGCAATTTGTCAAAACAAGTCAGCAACCCTGTTTATGTAAATTACAATGTCTGACTGTGGTATAACATATTGTATATTATTCACACACTCAAGTTTAATTTCTATTTTGACATATGGAAATAGAGTTGACCTACATTGTGGTGACGTTAACATCTACGGCTGAATCATGTCCCTGCATTTAAACCCACCACTGGGACGCTTGAGAGATTTGCATTCGTATTGTAAAATATTGATGGTAAAATGTATATAGGCCTACACAAAACTTCACTTTGTAGTCGGTCCTCTTTTTCCACTTCTACTGCCGTTGTGGTATCAAACATCTGGCCTCTCTGCGGAGGGGCTGACATTCATAGCACTTTACTCTACAAAGGGTCAGTGAAATATCACATGCTCATTGTTATTTCCCTCTGTATCTCCAGGAGCTGGAGGCGGTGCGCGGGGGCGAGGCGGCGAGGCTACGGGAGCTGAGCGCCGAGCAGCGGGAGCTGCGCAGCGAGCTGGAGGCGGTGCACAGCGAGCAGGCGCGGCAGCTCAGCCAGGCCCGCCAGGAACAGCTGGAGCTGGAGACCCGTCTGGAGCAGCTCCGGCAGCAGGCCTGCGCCTGCGAGCCGGGGTCCCAGCGCCAGCAAGAGGCCCACTACGCTGCACAGGTATGGACTTACCAGGGAACGCGTGCACGCACGGCATCGGAAATATTCAGAGTGAATCACAGTGACACACACGGTCTGCACATTGGCTCTCCTAACACATGCCATTTTTTTATCTCAGAAGCCACAGTGCTCCAATCAAACTAAAGGAAGCATCACTGCAGTTTCATTTTCTAAGCATTTACAACTAATTTATTCACTTTGTTTTCAATTTATTACACTTTGTGATGCTGCTGAAAAGATATTGACAATTTGCATTGTAACGCAGCAAATTTCAGACTACAGGGTGAGATATATAACATCACTCTATGAGTCTGTTATCCTCAGTAAGTTCATTCTCAGCACTCGTAGATACGAGCAGTGTGTGTGGACCAGTGGATGTCTTTTACATGTCAAAAACATTTTAAACTCTGACCACCAGATACGAATATGAGAATTTTGAGAATATGAAATCACATATTTCCTCAAACGGTAGTATTTTTTTCGACCATACCTTTCCTGTCCTATATGAGTCACACACACACACACACACACACACACACACACACTCTCTCTCACTCACTCTCCTGCAGAGCCTTTGTTTGGGTTTACACTAGACCAGGGGTCTCAAACTCCCGGCCCGCGGGTCAAATCCGGCCCGCTACGTCATTTTATGTGGCCCGCGAATCCGCCAGCAAAAAAAAAAGTACTTTTTATTTTTTATTTTTTTTAAGTTAGACTAATAATAATAAAAATATCCCCATAGTCGAAATTATGAGATAGAAAGTCGAAGTTATTAGATAGAAAGTCATAATTCTGAGATAGAAAGTCATAATTCTGAGATAGAAAGTCAAAGTTATGAGATTGAAAGTCAAAATTATGAGATACTTAAACAGTTAGAAGCAGCTCTTTGACTGGTTACTGTACATTTGACATGGAAATGTATTGTGAGTACATTGAAGACTACTTTAAACTGTGAATGCAGAGTTATTTAACAATATGTTTCGAGTAGTTACATTTACAACCGGCCCTTTGTGGGCGACCATGATGCTGATGTGGCCCGGAGTGAAAATGAGTTTGAGACTTATCTCCAGATAGGTTCTGTTATGTTGGTCTGCAGCCTCCCCCTCCTGTCTGTCCTTGAAGCTGCTCCGCCTCCCTCGGCATCAAAAACAGGATGTCTGCCAGTTAGCTAGGAAAGGGGGTGTGCACGTGTTTGTGTGGCTATGAGATTAGTATTAGCCTGAAACTAGACATTGTCGAAAGTAATTTACCAGTTCAACACACATTTCCAAAGTCTGAGTAAAAATTAACACAGAAGTTAATCGAACTTGAAACGAAAGAATCAAGAACGTCTTCTAAATCTTTTCTTGTTTGATGTTGAAATCACACCTGCTTATTATTATTGGGGCTCTTTTCTCTTCTCTTTCTTTGGCTAACAGCAGCACAGCAGGCTGTAGTAAACAAGGTTAAGGACCGGATGCCTGACAGAGTAAGAAGTAATGAGGGTTACGGTCTCTCCAATCACGAGTCTGCGTCTTGACAGTCACAAGATACAGTAGATAGCCTATCTGCTACACTGTGCAAGACTGTTACGATAGCCTAACTGTCTGTTTGTTGTCTAAATGTTGTGTGTTGGGTCTGTTTTGTGGACTTGTCTTGATGTATTTTTTGAGCTTCTGATGGCAAGAGATTAAAAAGAATCCCTGAAAATCTTGATGGGAGTTTTGTATTGTCCGACGCGGCATCATTCCCACTCAACCTCGACATCAACAACACGTCTAAGCGTGACTTAACGGCGCTTATTGTTCAATGTGTGAGACGAAAAGTGGCGTAGACATCCGTTGACCTCACGTCGCTCTCTCCCCCCACAGTTGTCGGAGTTACGTCAGAGGCTGGAGCGAGCAGAGACGGACCGGCAGGAGCTGCAGGAGGAGCTGCGGAGGGAGCGTGAGGCGCGGGAACAGCTTGAGCGCACGATCGCCCAGCTCAAGCAGCAGATGGTCCATTCTGCCACGGTGGGAGGCAGCCCCTCTCCTCCTCTTACCCCTTCAGCCGGACCCCCTAACGCCTACTGCCCGCCCTCCTCCTTCTCAGAGGCCCCAGCGGCTGGCCAAAAGTAACTGCCACCCCCCCCCTTCAGGCGCCTCCCTCATTCCTCTCCCGATCACCCGCCAACTCTACAGACACAAACAAATCAGCCTAAAGCAGAAAAGGAGCTTTGCGTCTCCTCGGGCTGTTTTTTAAGTTCACCCCCACCCTTCTGTTTCAATGTGGGACTGACTTTTGGTTTTGTAATGTTGTTTTTCTTTATTATTCTTTCTTTTTTTTCTCCCTCCTCTCTTTAAACAGTATTTAAAGATTTTTTGGGGCATGTATGTTTGATTTAATTTATAGTTTTTACTGAACAAACAGCTGCTTTAGACGTTGACCAACTCGACCCCCCCCCCCCCCCACACACACACACAATTGTCACCTGCCTCTCCCCATCCCTTCTTGCTCTCTCTGGATCCTGGAGCTAAAGACTTTGATGTTTCAGACTTAAGCTCAGACGCAGACTCGTCCCGGACGTCACGTCATGCTACTACCTGGCACAGCAGCCGGTGTCCTCGGACACGTAATGGCGCCTGGTTGCGGTGCCCCTTCGCCGTCTCTGTACTTGCAGCCCTAACGCTCAAGTACCAGCGACTGCAGGAAACTGCATGGACAGTTCCATACTGCTTTTCCTGCTCCTTATGAAAACAGAGAGAAAGAAGGTGTAACAACATGTCGAAGAACATTAAATCTCTCCGGAGGAGAAAGACCTTTACTGTACAAAAAAATAAGACATTTTGCAGATGTCGTAAAAAACCTCATGAAAATATGCCAATAGTGACGCTGAACTTGAAATGAGTGGTTTGAGTGTGACCCCCCCCCCCCCCCACAAGGTAGCTAGCTAGCAAATCGTCTGGCCTGGACCCCAGCTGCTCCTCACACAGGCTACTTGCCCCTCTTCACTCTGCTGGGCAGCACCTGGACTCTCCTGTCGTAGACCAAACAGTCTGTCGGTTGATCCAGTGTCTCCTCTCCACACACACACACACACACACACACACACACACACACACACACACACCTTTCACCGCTGCACTCTGCTGGGAAACTCCATAACACTGTGGTTTTCACCCACTTTAGGCTAGACAGGAAACACTGCTCTTTTCAGACTTGGCATGAAGAAGCCCACAAGCAGTGTTTTGCTTAATACGCTCTCCTCCCCCAGAATCCCCAGGGAGAGGAATGTGTCTGGACGCGGGGGGAGGGCTGGTTGAACCAGTGTAGCTTTCCTAAGAAAGAGGGAAAGGCAGCGTCTCACATGTGCGGTAGCTGTACTGCCATACCATAATACATGCGACATCCTTACATGACCGCATACACACACACACACTCGAGTGTGTCAGTGCGGTCCAGGCATTCAGGCAGAACAATGGGCCCCAGCGTTCCCAGCAGATGATCAAAGCACCAGTCTGGCCCCTGTTTTGTTTTCTGGGCTTCTCGCTCTTTTTCTTTTTTTTATATCATTTGACTTCATTGTCAGCAGACGGTTTTTATCCACCACCCTGTTTGTCAGAGCATCGTCTTCAGAATGTGGGTCGCGGTGAAAGCAGTTAGTCCGGTTTTGGACCTCGGGTCCGGCCCCTGCTTCACGTTATTCTGCCTGGCTGAACAAACAGCACCGGGCAGGAAGAGGAAGAGAGGGGCGGCGGGGATCGAGGGGAGCGCTCGGGGTGCAGCGGGCTGGGTGGCCCAGGCGCCAGGGGTACAGGGGGAGCCCTCTTTTTGTTTGGTCCAGTCAGAATGGGGGCAGCTGTTGGAGTCTGTGGGCCTCTGGGTGAGACTGTACAGGATCCCACCCCCCGACCCACCAATCTCTCAACACCCTCCCACAAAACAACCGTCACTCACTCACACATACCCGTCCATCCATCCATCTCCAGTGCCAGATCAGCTGGGGGTGTGCAGTGTTTTGTAGATGCCCAGGAGAGGAAGAGAGGACTTTTATTGTGTCAGTTGCCAGGCAAAAGCGCTTTTTATTGCCACTAAGGAGATCCCTGTAAGCAAGTGTGTGTGTGTGAGTGTGTGTGTAAATAATTGTTTAAGAAGAGAAGGGGATCGGCCTCAGCTAAACTCTTGAGCTTTTTTTTTATGCATCTGCTCTAAATGCAAATGAATAGACATTCCACTGTGCTCCATCCTGTTGAATGCAGATTTTCGTACACGGCTTCCTTCACAGTAACAGACGATGAAGACCAGAGTACAGTCGTGGTTTGTTGATTGTCATGAAAGCAGGCGCAAGCCAGTCAAATCAAACCCACGCCGCTAATGTACACTCTACTGTTCCAGTTTATTGAAATTATGAAAGAAAATATTTAACGTATTAACTAAAGATTTATATTCACTTTGTAAATACAGTAGTCATTAATATATTAACTGCTCTATGAAAAATCTTCAAAAGGTTTTAGAAATTGGACCAGAACCAAGGCTCCAGATGTTTTTGCTTTCTTTTTTAAAAGAGTTATCAGAACTTGACGTGACTCGTCGAGCAGGTTTGGGGGGGGGGGGGGGTTGCAACGCATGGTTTACTGACACATGATGCAAGACAAAGGCGAAATAGGAATATAATGCTTTGTTACACACTTTCCCCCCTTTTCTGAAATGAGCATTTTGTTTTTGTGGATTTCATCTTGATGGACTGTTGATCGTGTAATGTAACGAGCCCCCCCCCCCCCCTCTGCCTCTCTGAGATTAATTGAAAATGAAACATTTGTTTAAGAAAATGCATTTTGGCAAAGAAAGAAAACAAACAAAAAATGTTTTTTCTTTTTTATGCATGTTTTGCTGCCCCTTCAGTTTTGTGTCACCGGGCCAATTTATCAATTTTTTCATTGTGTAAAAAAGAAGAAGAAGATGTTCCCCCCCCCCCCCCCCCCCCCCCTCACGTAACGCACAAACTATTAAGGTGGCTCATATGCATGAACATGTGTAAGTTTTATATCATTACTGGTTTAGAGGTTGACGAGCTATAAATTCAGATTATGAAGAACATAAAATGTAGGGAAAGAGGAAAATGTGCTCGTGTAGCTCTGGATGTGTACTTATCTTTTCTGGTTCTGATCATTTATTCCTGTCTGGATGTGTAAACATCACTTAAAAGATAATCAGTATTAGTTTTACTGACTTAAGAGGCACCAAACAATGTCTTTCAATTCATCACACGAGCAGATAACCAAATTTGTGTAATTTGCATTTTATACACAAGGGGCCGTTGTTTAGGTTCTTTAATCAGAGTCCATCGTTTGAAACTGAAAGGGGAGGAAAGTCCCATGTGACACTGTTTGCTGGGCCTTTTTTTGTATTTTGCAGTGTAATGAGAACTTGGATATGCTTTGTACAGAATTTTTACAGGTGTGAAGTTTGCCCAACAGACAAGAACACGATGTGAAGCGAGCAGAGTCGCACCACGTGGACACATTTGAGTACAGGATTTACATGCTCTTGTCTCCCGGCTATGTGGAGAACACGTGTGAACTGTGAAACTGTTGCAGAAGGTGTGCTTTGCAGTCGGCTGTGTAATTATTCTGTGCCAGTGTGGGAGATGCCAGGAAGTGTGGCTGCGTTGATGATTGATCACACAGATCACTGGTTACTAAGAATAGCTGCACCAGGTTTTTAATGTAGAGACATCCTGCTATTGATGAAAAATACATATATGTGTGTATATATACATCTATATATATATATATATGTATGTATATATATATATCATGGCTTTGCTAAAAAATAACCCTTTTCCCCTTCGATGCTGTTCTGAAACATGAAACACAGTGTGTGTGTTTGACCATTGCATACTACGTTGCCAATACTACAGTGTGATGAGACTTTTGTTCTTGCATGAATCGAGACACTGTTCTCCTACCTCATGTTGTGATATAAAAAAATATGTTTTTTAAGCAGAAGAAGCTGCATCTCTAACTGTTTATCATTGATATTTACTAGTAAATGACATACCTGTAAATGCTTTTAGCTAATACCTCAGTTGTATCTAGTGTTTTGTTTTTGTTTCTGTTTTTGCCCTTCCCTGATTTCGGATCTTGTAAATATATACCCTGTATAGATAATGAACTTGGATCAAATTCAAGTAAAGTTCTGTAGTGTCAAACCAGTGTGGTCTGTCGCCTTTTTTATTTGTCCTCGTCACTTCCTTATTTGCTAAAGATTCGAGTCAACCGCTCTGTGAACAAACTAATGTTTTGTGTTGCGTAAACAAAAGAAGAGCGGCATCTCCCGAGCCAGAGCCTGTCGACCTTTGCATACACAAATGTGTGTTTGAGCTGCAACAGCTGGTCAGTCAATCATTACGGGGTCAACAGAAAACATTTGACTCGTTAAAAATGACAAACTGAGCTCGTTCCAGCCACTCGAATGTTAGCCCTGAATATGTGACGAGCAGTATTGGAAGAGGGACTCTTCAAATATTTGTATACTAATGTAGAAATACTCTTTAGAGTAAAAGTATTGTTTAAAATATTATCAAATATTCTGAAAGTACCAACAGTAAAAGTAGTCATTTTGCATTCAATAATCCATTTCAGAAAAATGTAGATTTTATTATTATTGATGCATTAATATATTCACCATCTAAATATTGCATCAGGTTAATGTTAGAAGTTCAAATGGATGCGACACAAATTAGACTATAAATCAGAAACAGTTTGTCCAATCATCACTGAACTCGCAGGATGCGTTTCATCACAATGTTTTGAACTATTTTGAAAACCTCTCAGAAGGACGCGCCTTACAGTATTTCTCAATTGCTAAAACACTAAAACCCATTGGCTGAACAAAGTTCTCAGTTGCCTGAACTCATTTAGCTAATTGTGCAGTCTGTTGTCAATACCTTAAACTGTGTCACATGGTGAAACACAATTTGCAGATCTCACTTCGACTTTTCAGCAAAACTCTAAACACATTCTCAGTCTCAAAACACATTCTGCACTCTAATGCACATGTCATCCACACTGGTAAACACAAGTGGCAACAATCAAATAGAAATAGAGAACACATGTCATTGATTAAACACAATCACTCAAAATTGATTTCACTTGTATCAAATGATGTGACACAACCAATATAAGCCTGTTTAGAGAGCAAACAGGTGGTTGAAGGTGGGAAGGAGAAAGTCTGAGAATGGACAGAAGAAACAATGTGAGAGGACGAGGACAAGTGCGTATGTGAGATGGGCGACGAGGAGGAAGGCAAGAAAGAGGAAGAGGAGGACGAATAGGAAGAGGAAGACAAAGAGTGGAAATATCTGATGAAATTCGAGCAACAGTCATAGACCATGTTATAGTCCACGGACTGACAATGAGGGAAGCAGGACTTAGACTGCACCCCAATTTGAGCCGATTTTCTGTGTCCACCACAGTAAGGACATTCAGAGAAGAGAACAGGTACAGTATGCTACTGTATTTTTGTAATTGCAAATTTACTGTACTACACTATATGCAGCTGTTTCAATAGACATTTGTAAAGTTCATCACTGTATGTATTGTACTGCATGAATATTTTTTGTAACTGCACATCTACTTTTTGTAGAACTGCAAGGCTGCCACATGCAGGTGGAAGGAGAGCTATATTCACTCAGGAGCAAGAGACCGTTATAGTGGGCATGGTCCTTCAAGATCATTTAATACGACTCAGAGAAATCCAGGAACGAGTGATACAAGACAACACACACTTCCAGGGAATCGACAGTGTACAATAAACACATTGTATGGCCTTGAACATCGTGCTTTCTATTTGTTACAGTAACAGCACTGACTGCTCAATAGATTTTGACTGGTTGCAGGTTCATATCAACAAAGAACAAGAATTCCAGTATCACAGAGACAAAGGACACGTTTGTGAGCTGCAGGGTACAGTACTGTAAAAATAGGGGTACAAGGAGGAGGAAGAACAAAATAAATTGCAAAGAGCAAAGCACAGTAGTCATTTCTGATCAATTTTGAGCGACTGTAATAGAACGTGTTTTCGTTCATATGAAATTTGTTTTGAGATTAAAAATCGACTTCTCCCTGAGAACGATATGTTTTGAACAATGTGTTTTCTATTTATTGGTGTATTGTTTACTGACTGCTTGATGGTGTATATTATTTTGATCACTTTGTTTATGATTTGAGAGCAGTGTTTGATTTTGAGCACAGGTAAAACTGTTTTGAGGCGAAAGTTTCATTTTGCAAGAGGATTCAGAGGTTTTGTAAATAGTGCTTGAAGATGAGGTTTTGTGTTTACAGTTTTGAGAGAATGGGGGACCCTTTCAAGAAATGTGTCTTAGCAATCGAGAAAAACTGTAAGTTCCACATGTCCATATGCTTGGTTTAAATATGGCCATAAATCAATGGAAATGTGTCCGAACATCACCAACGAGGGGTATTTACAATGAAGTTGTTGGAGCATGCGTTATCATTAGTGCACGTGTGGAAGTGTGAAAGATTAAGCCCATTTACATCTCTCAACTTCTAATCCGTCTGTGTTGGCTTGAACTCGGGAATCACTACTTGCAGCTATAGTTTATTACTTTATATACTGCTGGGTAGCTTGTGAATTCCCCTCTTATTGATATATTAATATATTTGTTGATTATATTTTGTATTCTTAATATGAATCTGTAAAGTAACTAAAGTTATCAAGTAAATCTGGTGGAGTAGAAAGTACAATATCGCCCTCAAATGTAGTAAAAGTAGCAGAAAATGAACGGTCTTGAATAACATGCAAGTACTTTAAAAATGTTGCCTAAGCACAGTACTTGAGTCAATGTACTGGTGAGAAGTATATCTCATGGTATATTATACTGTGGCTTACGTTTCATCAAGTACTGTGTGTACAATTTTCATTGGATTGGATTATTTTTGAGTAAATCTTATTTTGATAGCAAGGCTGCAAAATCTGAGTGTAAAAATTGTTTTTTAATTTCATATTTATATTTAGCTAACTGCAGCTTTTCAGCATAATTGCAGAAAGCCCTCTGACACATCTGACTTCAAAATGGCTCCTGCTGAACCAAACACCTTTAGTTTCAGGAGAGATGGACAATTCTTCTTTCACCAAACGTATTACAATTCATTCGTCAGTTAATCCGTTTAATAGTTGTTCATACATTTCACTCAAAAAAAACACAAAAGTCAACCTCGTGGCAGACAAATATAAAATCAGGGGATCACCAAAGTCATTAAGATTCATTCTCATAGGACCATGAATATACCAAACATTGCAATCCATCCAATAGTAGTTGAGACCTTTCATTCTGGGCCAAAGCGGTGCACTAACTGACAGACACGATACATTGAAACGTCCACTCACAGAAGCTGTCAGGAGGAACTGCTGCCAGGCCCTGCGTCACCGGGCAGACGGCACATAAAACGACCGCTATCAGAAGGCTGTTGAGGAAGCAGAGCCAGGCGATGTTCAGACCCAGGTATGCAGGTAGTCCCACAGGTAGCAGGAGCATCATGACCAGAAACAACAGGAACAGGGCCCATGTCTTCAGAAATATATGTATGGCTTGATGAACGACATCTCTTCTGGAGTGAGCTCTACTCCGGTCTGTGCTTTGGTCTTTCAAAGGAGGATTTTTTAAGAATCGTGTGCTGCACCCAGCATGCAACGCTGCACAGCACAGAGTCAGGAGGAGAAACATGGAAACCTGCAGGATCTGAGTGGTGTGGATTATCCAGCACTGGTGTATCTGGGTGTGGTACACACCCTCCTTGACAGGAATGAAGTCGGACTGCAGGAAGACGTAGAGAGCAGCGAGGTACCACAAGAGGCCGGTCATGAACAAGCAGACAATGAATCTGGTCCTGCCAGTGACGGGTTGCAACCTCCGAGTGACTCTGAGGAAATGGTCCAACCCGGCCACGACTACAACAGGCCACTGCAGAGCATTGCACATCTGTCCGAGGATTTGAACCAGCAAACATACGTGGTACCTGGTCAGCTTCAAACCCAGGAGGAAGACGCATCCATCAGCGTGCATATGCAGGGTGGTGACAAAGAGGGTCAGGATTGTGTCGACGACAGCGAGGGAAACACTGAAAACTCCCAGGAAGCTTTTGCAGATGTGGTTCCGCTGGAGAAACACCAGAGCGCAGCTGAGCAGACATTTTCCTCCCAGACCGAGCAGGATGGAGGGGATGGAGATAATCATGGTGTGCAGTTTTTAACCAGGGCTGCGTCAGGTGCAGTGGGTCTTTATGGAAACTCTGCCGCTGGAGGGGGGGGGGGGGGGGGGGGGGGTAGAGAAAGAGCATTTAAACAGCATTTTATCATCCGTTTGTTTTTGCCCACCTGAATATACGCAAGTCTTCCAACTTCCACAGGAAATATGTGGTTCTTTGCTCCACTATGTTCTAGAGCTGAGAGGAACTGCAGTGATCACGTTGTTGGGATCTGACTATATGGCTTCGACATGTGCTGTGGAACAAAGAGTCAGGCCTTCCCTTTTGCAAGCAAAGGTTTCATCCTGATTGTAGTTTGATGAGCACCAAACCCCCTCTGAAGGAATTTCACATTAGGGTGTGAGTTTCCTCCCCCCCAAAACTATGCGTTCCTGAAGTTACCTGAAAGCACCGCTGCAATCTAATTAGCCGAGGGCCAAGACACCCCAGGACCCCTGTGGTTCAGCAACCGTTCTACAAAACTCCTGCAGCCCCCACCTCAATGCTTCTTCCACCGATCCCTGCGGGGTAGCAGGAGGCACACCAACGTTGTTCCTCTTTTTAACCAAAATCCTAGGTTTCACAGTTCAATTCACCAAACTGTCTGTTTTATCTTTGTTCGTATCCACGAAGCGAACCCTTTTAATCCTGCAGAAGTGAAGAAGCAAGACTTCTTCAGAAAGAGAGAGCAAGAACTTCCACTCTCCACCAAGCGCCTCGTCTGCTCCGGCCATAAGGACGCGAAAGTCCCGACAGCGACTCTCTCCCACCGAAATAGATTCTGGGCAGAGTTAGAGAGAGTTTAATTTGTGTTTATTTTATCTTGTTTGTGTGCTTAAAGTACTGTTCATTTTTACATGAACAAAATGTTTATATTGGCGTATGCTCAATAATCGCCGACACCAACGATCGCTGAGATCGTTGTGGTTGTGTAGAAGTAGCGTGTATCCCACGCTACTGTGATTTATGGTGAGACAGCCGCCTAGTGAGGTTGAAGTTGCTTCTCATCAGTTCAGGAGGTCAGAACCGCCGGCTGAGACAAAGACAAAGAGTTCTGGCTCCCCTGGCTGACAGCAATCTTCCGTACTCCCGCGCGGCGCAGAGGATCGTAATCGCTTGTTTTATTTCATTTTATTCCTTTCCCTTCTCTTTTACTAACCCACACACACACACATAGCTTTGAGCTAATGTAGCTACGTGCTTAACGGCTACCTGCACGTGTAGACGCCGGGTCGCCTGTTGGCTATCCGCCATTTTGGGTCTCGCGCATGAGAGACGTCACCACGTCCCAATCACGTCACTGAGCTGTTCCCTCGCTCCTCCCCCCTTCCCCCCCCCCCCCACACACACCCCCCCCCCCTCTTTTCAATAGTCTGTTGATTTTAGATAGCGTGCTCATGAATGTATAGTGGTTGTTCGTTTAGATATTAGTTTAATTAGATCATTCGTGTTGGAACGTAATAAACTGTTTTATTTTAAAGAGCAGCTGTCTGTGATTACTTTGTGCATGTACTGTGATAATAGCTGTATATGTGGTCTGTGCTCGAACTTAAACCTTCACTTGCACTCTGAATGTGTAATAGTACTCAGACTACTGACATTGTGAGTGAACACTAATTATGAGACTTAGTTTTATCGTTTGGTTATTGGTCCCTGTTCGCAGGGTGGTGCCCCGTTGTTATTAATAATCATTAATAATTGTTACTGACATTAATAATTCTATTGATGTCGAGAATTTAGTTTCTTAGATGCTGATAACCCAAACACGCTCCATCACGTTCCCAACAACGTGATCAAATTGTAAATTCAGAAATATTGTTCATAGCTGCTTTATAGCACCATCACACCGGTTTAAGATTGGACTGATTACAACAGCAGCAAAATCACACCAACTGTCAGCAGATAATGACTCAAATGCTGCTGGACCTGACTCTCTTTTTTTTTCTCCAAATGATCCTTGCTCACTTCAATCCAATGAGAAGAGATACAAAAGAAACAAAATGCCAGAAATATCTCCTGTGAAATACAAAAGACTGTTCTAACTTTGGCAGAAAACACAAGTTAGTGTTGGACCCCACTGATCATAGCAAGATGCTGATTGAGAAAACATGTTTTCAGGCTTTTAGATGAAATGGAAGACTTCTGTGACGACCCTCACTAGTTTTCTTCAGCTTTGACTGAAACGTTTCACGCGTCTGCATGGAGACAGTGTCCAACAGAAACCAGGCTCCTCTTCTCTTCCAGTTAACAGCAGAAACCTCAAGCGTCTCATCGAAGTGTTTGAGGAAACTGAAATGATCAGAAGATGAACTGAGTACTCATGAATCTGTTCACGTCAGGGGTTTCTGCTTTCCCCAACCGTCATGTTAATTTTCACCAACGAAATTTCACTTCCGCTTTACAAAACTGCCATTCAGTCTGCAACCATTTCGACTGTTTGCTCAATCTGTGACAATAAACCAGGAAATGGAGCACATGCACACTGAGTTTAAAGGGAAAGTGGATATTATTTCATAAGGATATTATAAAATAGGAATATTACTGTTATCTGAGTTGGGAATTTATTTGCTTTTTGCTTGCACAGCAGATTCTTTCAGGGATGATGATATATTTGTTCGTGATGAAGTTATATTTTGGATTTCCTTACGTTTGACTGTTTTGAGGCCAATAGATACTAAGAGATAAAAAAAGACATACCGGTACATTTTTTGTAACTACACAATTTTCACCCCAAGGTCTGCTCAGTAGCTGTTCTGGAGCTTTTGATTGTATCACACGATCTTCCTCCAAAAATGGAGATTAAAAGTTAAGTCTTCACCAAGTAATTCTACTATTTCCAAGGTGAAGAATGAACTCTGTGCTTATTTTCATTTGTACATTTTATATTTATTTCATAGGACAATTGCCGGCACACAGAGTTCGTCAGATACAAAAATACATTTCTTATTCTGTGGGCAGAAGGTTGACTGAAACATATCATTTTTTCAAATTGTGCCACCTTTTGAACGTTGAATAAATTGATTACATTTGCATAAATACATTTTTCAGTCCGTGAGCAATGTGACAAAATAAATCCATTCTTTTCGAGTATGTGGAGCAGAATGGGGTCCAAATCATCATTTCTCTCTGTTGAAATCAACAATTGAAAAGCTTGTTTGAGGATTCATTTCTACTCACCCTGTAAACCCAGAAGTGAAGTTACAAAACTTCTTTTCTCTTTGTCCGTAGGTTCTTCTGGAGTAATGCTACAGCTGAATTGCACTCATCGGCTGCGTTTTTGTTGGCAATGTACCGGTAACAACGCAGGTAGAACTGTAGAACCTGTTTTAAAATAGTGACACAGACATTATCAGAGAGTGAACTGAGCATACAGATGTATTAAATAAGTCCCTTTTACTATTTTTATTGCACTTTTTTGAATTAAGATAATGTTGCAGTGCTGCAACATATTTATCAATATTGATAAATCATCATTTATCAAATCCAGCTTTACACTAATAGATTTCTCTCACTTTGACACGAGACTTTTGCGACACAACACTCATGCAAAAACAGCATTACCTTTGGATTCATTACCTGTGTGACTGTGGTCATCTGATGTTAGTTGCAGCAATGTATGTCCATCTGTTCCCTTCATGAGGTAATCAAATATCCAGCATGAGTGCGGCTGTATTTAAAAGATTGTGTTCAGAAGGCGTGGTTGAAAGAAAGGGAGTGCAGATAGGCCGCACCTCTAAGCTCTGATAACATCCTTAATCTTGTTTTTAATACATTATTTTAATAGTGCATTGTCATTGAAACTTTTCTGAGTTTAACATTACTTTTACATTATCAATTGTATAATGTCTTAACTTATTTGTAATTTAGAACACTTTGGGTCCAATAATAGTAAAGCAGAAGAAGCAAAGGTTAAGTACCTTAAACTTGTACTAAACCACAATACTAGATTACATATACTTTTAATTAATAGTTTGGTTTTCTTATTTTGTCTTTAGATAATGAATCAATCAATGAATACAATTCAATTGCAAAATAAATGTAACTCTTTTATTCCATTTAGTAATTAATCTGACTGTCAAATTATATCTCACATTTCATTTGTATTTATTTGTATTTGTATTGTATTATTATGTATTCATATAGTTTTCATTGCATGATTGTTTTAATTGAAGACATACAGGAAAACGATTTAATTATTGGCAAATTGGATTATATTTTACTGTGAGAGAGTACTCTGATTACTTAGGTAATAGTTATACCACAGTGGAGAAGTACTCTGTAGCGTCAAAACATACTTGTATAGCATACAAAATATACCATAGCATACAAAGTATACAAAATATATTTACAAGATAAAAGTAATGTACCTGAAAACGACCAACCACAACCTGAACTAATTCCTATTCCTGAGTACACAGATGACTTCGATACTGACACTGACTGCTCCGATGATTCCGATACTCAGGTGTAGAGACAGTTTTTGATTTTCTTTTTGTTTTGTGGTTCTTGAACCGTGTTGCTTGCTTAAAACAACCAGAGACTTTGTCTCACAAAAACAGATTTTTGCAATATCAACTGTGTAATTGACTCATGTTTTTCGGTTTGATTTGGTTTATGTTTCTTTCATGATCTAGCTAGGAACAGACCTCTCAAGACACAGGCAGAATAATCCTCTGGGGTCTGATGAGACAAAGGCAGTCTACCCTTTGTTCTCTAGTCAGTATCTTTACATTTTTACTATGTTTAATTGTGGTTATGTTGTAACCAAAAGAGTGGATTGTAATGATAAAAATGTTTTAACATGTCCTCATATTTTCTGTGAGATATGTTTCTGTTCGAAAATTCATTTGTACGGGCGTCTGAACACATTGACATATTTGTTCTAGTACAAAGGTCACTTTTCTATCTAGGACAAACGACCGACGTATTCTTTCTGCAATCAACTGCTTCTTGTTAGACTAAACATTTCTGCCTTAGTCTCCTGTGTGTTATCTGTCTCCTCTGTGCCGGCCGGTATAAATACCTTGTTTTGATTCTGCGTCTCTAGAGCATTTCACATTTCACTGCAATACGTGGTTGTGTTTGTGTTCTCTGTTAGCAAACATTAAATTGACTTTTTGAAACTTTGATCATTCATCAAGACTCTGTTTTTATGTTAAACACTTTGGATGAAACCAATTTCACTCCTGAACTTTTGAAGGAAATATTCCACAACAGTTCATTGTGCATTATTTTAAGTAACTAGTAGCATAACTTAATATATTAAATAAATGTAGGGGAGTGCAAAATACAACATAACATTTAAATACTCAAGTAAAGTACAATCCCCTAAAATAAAATAATCCTTTAATCGTCCCGCAGCGGGGAAACTTTCAGGATTACAGCAGCATAGTGCAAACAAGAGGTATAGTAAAAAAAACACAATCAAAAGAAGTATTATAAATAAGTAAACTAAGTAATAAAACCGTAAAGAATCCACAATAACTAAAAATATTATATGTACAGATGGAATATTTTTTTTGTACAGTACTTGAGTAAATGTACTTTCCACTACTGATTACATTTGTATTTATTTATTGTTTAATCTCTGTTGTATTGTTTGTTAACCCTGAACCGCCCCTCAATGTGTGTTATGTGTGATATGTATATTACAAAAACAATAAAAATAGTTAAACGTTGGTCAGTTTATAATTGATTATACTTAAACACTGTTTATAATTTAAAACGACTCAAAAAAAGCCTGAAGATTTCAATTTCGCTGTTTCACCAAACGTGGCGCTGTCCCTTTAAGAGAACCCCGGTCCTGCGCAGAGACGTGCCCGCTGTGTGATGCCCTGAACCGGCCTAGAAAGCATCACTTCCCTCTCGGTCATGCGCCTGTCTTATCAGCTTTTTAGAGTTTGACGGCGCTGTCCGTCTTTATAGTGTCGAAACACACTCAGTCCTTGATGAAGCAGTAGCGATATGAGCGTGTCTGCGTCTCTCTGACACAGTAAGGCTTCGTTTCCTTTCAGATGTTCAGACCGGGCTAACGTTAGCTAGTGGAGCTAATTGCTAGGTAACGTCCGCAGTCAACACATCAACAGTCACGTGAGAGCCGTTAGAATCTAACGGTTAGATGAACTAACGTTAACTCACCTCTGACGGTTGTCTTTTGTCAGTTAACGTTAGTTGCTTTACTTTACGGGTGGTGTGTTCAGAAAAGGCTGTTATCTCACTTTAATTTGGTCACCTTGGACATAGTTAATCAATACTTTGACCTTAATTCTCAATAAAGCGTTCATGCGAAAGTGAAAGTTGTAACGTTTGCTGCTGAATGTAACGTTTATCGAGGTTAAACAAGCCCCATGAACCCAAAGGAGACAAACACCTGTAAGTCTTTATTGCTAAATTGCTAACTATCAACCAGAAAACAGACAAAAGTTAACTATTGAGTATTTGTGACCTGGAATGTGAATTATTTATCAGTTAATCCTTATGAATGAATTATTTATGAATGCAACTTGAAATAGTTTAATGATTGGTCTTCACATGTTTAGGGATGCAACAGACGTTTAACTCATTGTCAGTTAATGCTGAAAAGCTGGAGCCAGAGAATGTTGAGTATTTTAGCTTCATAACTGACTCAAAATATTTAAATATCAACAACAATCATATACACAAATGCTATTTGACATCGTTACTTGGTAACCGACAACTGAAATAACCCACTAATTGTTTGAGCTCTATTTAAAGTGGCAATCATTATGAATGTGTGTGAAAACAAAATAAATTGGGAGTCTTTGGGGCCCAAAAACCATCTTTCAAACAGACGTTTCTGTTTCTGGCTTCCCCTCCAGAATGGAGGACTCAGCATCGGAGCCCGTGACGCAACCCTCAGCGGCCTCCGGTCAGCTGTCGGAGTCGGCCGGGTCCTCCACGCACCGGGATGGCCTGGCCAAGTGTCCAAGGAGACGGCGGAAGGCGGCGAGGTCGCAGCGACGGGGGGGTAGTCATGAACAGCTGCTCGGGGAGATTGAGCGGCGGAGGTTGCCTGGTCAACACGAGCACTCGGAGCCCTCTGGCTCGGCGAGTGACACAGCGGAAAGCTCTCCTAAGAGGTTTGCACTGCAGGTTGCCAGCTGGTCCTCCGTGCCACTGCCTCAGCTCTGTTGCCCGGGACAAGATGTAGCGTCTTGACCTGCCCCGTCCTCATTTTCTCTCTCCTCACAGGAGAGCCCACTTTCTACATGGACCGTATCCAGCCACTCACTTCGGACCCAAAGCCTGTATTCTGCCCAACCCAACTTCAGTCATGTAAGCATGAGGGTCGACACTTTCTCTCTGTACTGAACTGGCTTGTACTGTTTACACAGACAAAAAAAAGCCTGTGTAACTGTGTGAGATAAGATAAAATGGGGAATAACTGTGATTGGATGGTACATGACATGGGATGGCTAACAGAACAGACCACGGATGCTCGTTGTCACCTGATCTAAAGAGTGTTTCCTCTCACTTGATCTGAGAACACGGACAAAATTGTGCGCACAATGCCTGTGATCCGCCACGCAAGGGAGGAGAGAGACCGGTAAAGAGGAGGAGAAAGAGTTTTAATATTCTGAGGTTTGGAGTTTGAACCTCACTCCTTCAGGTGAAAGTGTCACAACAGTTAATGAATGACTGCAGTTGTTGTAGATTCACCTTTCACTTTACTTGGAAGATGAGGTAAGACCTGCTATCATGGTGGCATTTCACTCTATATGGAATGATTATGTAACAGTCAACTCGATTATCTGTTTCTGTGCGTCTATTGTCTTCATTTCCAGGCAAAATATGTGTTTGTTTACTTCACTTGTGTGTGTTTTTGTTTCCCAGGCACATCCAGGA
>NC_136648.1:7074527-7117027 GCF_949748355.1 Melanostigma gelatinosum | reverse complement strand
GCTCAGTGCTGTGAATTCTGCCTGACTGGAATTTTAAACCATGTCTGTTGTGGAACGGTAGTGGGTCCATCCTTTCCTCCACTTTGCTATGTGCTTTAAGTGTGGGTCTGTGTGTGTGTGTGTGTGTGTGTGTGTGTGTTAGACATTGCATTAGAGTGTTTGCATGAATTAAGCTTTTAGAGCCACGCTGTTACCTCTTCATAAAGGTGTGGGTGTGTTTTAGGCTAAATGCTAGGATGAGTTAAAGTGTGTGTGTGTGTTAATGTGACTGTAAGTTCCATGAGTGTGTGTTTGTGTGTGTAGGTGTGTAGTAAATTAGGTAGGATGTCAGGGGGTGAAGTGGTGTGTGTATGTGCTTTTGCATATCATTATACCTCTCAGAAACGCCTCATCCGCATAAATGATTGAAAGCATTTGCATTATTTCTAAATTTACAGAGTGAACACAACTGAATAATGTCACTAATTGTCCTTATTGCTTATTTGTATTTTGGGGATAATGTCTGGCGTTAGAACCTCATTGGCTCTCATGAAAGAACATGTTTTTATGCTTACGTACGCATGGTAGGACGGCAGCCTGCATAAAGACCCTGAGGCAGCTGTTGGACGTAGACATTTTTTTTTCAAACTACATTGGCAAGCCATGCTGATGATGTTATGGTGAACGTACGAGTTATTTGAGTTTATTTCAGTGTGCTATTATATTTTAAGTCTGAATTCATCGTAATTCTTAAGACAAAGCAGGTCTTTCCAACCGTGAAGTAAGACGGACTATCTGCTCATGACTCGTACAGCCGAAGAACATTTTACGAATGAGATGATTGATGGTGAAGATAAAAAAGTGAAATTGTGGTTCTTACATGAGGCCCAATGTATTTTCATTTCATTTCCATGTTAAATAGAAAAATAAATCCAACATGGAAACAAGAGTAACGTTTCAATCGATGCCTCACTATCCACATGTTTTCTCTCTTTCTTTCAGGCGCAAGTACAAGAAGACGTCCCAGAGGTAAGACTTGCTGCTGGGACACTGGACCTCCTCCTCATACCTCCCTCCTTTCCGTCCCACATCCTCATCCTCCTCCTCTCCCCCGATTCCTGGATTTTCTCCCACTCTACATCCCTGGACCTCATCCTGGACTTACTCCTACCTTTTTTTCTTTTCTTTCCTTGTTATTTATAGTTGTTTGTCTTGCAAAGCACTTTGCAACTCAGTTGTGAAAGTGCAAATTGAATGAAAGTTCATATTATTGCCATTATTACACCCTCTTTTCACCAACCTTCATTTCTGAGGGTCACGGATCTTAGCTGCACCATTCGAACACACTTTGTCACACGTGTATGCAAAAAATAAACACGCTTGCTTTCATTTGCTCTTTCTCTCTTGTGTTGATTAAAGTGTCAACTCATCATCATTGCCAGATAACTCGCGCATAATGGTTAGAAATGATGGGGACGCAGTTGTTTTAGAAGACGGACGACTCACTGAATTTGAAAGGTTGACAAAGAACTCGAGTGCCATGCACACGTTATCTTCTTCAGTATGAAACTCTATTTGTTTAGTTCTGTTCGAGATGCTCAGGGGAAATCAGGCCTTCCATTATCTGGAACTTGCATGCATTCATTTACAAGCACGAAAGCAGGGATTCATTAATGCCACTGGATGCGTGGGTTATGCAGATTCAAGTATAATTAGTTAAAGATGTTTCTGTATAGATCTGAAACATGCTTTCAGTGTCCTTCATCACTCATTTCATCTTTCTGATGCAAATTACACATTTCTTTGGCTTAAGAGGACCCAGAGACCTTTTCAAAGTGTAAAATGTTTCAATCCCATCTATAAAAATCACAAAGATATTTTTGCATTGTCATACTTTGTCTGATTTAGAAATCAAACTAGCCAGATGCTTTTGTGGTATAATGCTTTTGAGCTCCCAGCTCTAAGATGTATGCATTGTATGCATGTCTGTACATGACCGGATGGTTGTGATGTCCAACAGCGATGTTAGAAAGCTTAACTCAAGATCAAGATGAAATAAATGTACAGTAGACGATAAAATGCATTTCTTTTTTTTATCCTCATCCAAATTAAGCAGGTACGTTTTGCTCTCCTCTGGGATTGAATAGAAGCATCCAGTTTTCTCAACCAAAGGCAGCGGCCAAATCCCCAGAAAAGACCAGAACGAACAATGCATTTGGTGTCTCGTCAATACTTTCTGACGTCACTGAACTCGTTTGTGGCACTCGACCTCAACACCATTTGTGCTATTGAAAGTGCAAATCTATAAGTATTAACAATTGAATAAGTCAAGCATCAAAGCATAAAAAACAGATCTATGGTTTCACAAAACACAAGAATTGATTAAGTATCCCGAACAACAGACAATCAGGGCTCGGTCCACGCATCTCTCATCTCAGTGTTTTGTGAGCCCCGTTCTATCATTTCCCTGTTTCTTTATTCATTCTCATGAGGAGTTGACCTTGTCCTGCACAGGGACGCGTTATCTTCACACACACACACACACGCCAGGGTTGGGGCCACTGTGTGTGGGAGTCCAGTCGTTCTCAGGGATAGCGAAGGTGCTGTTCCTGCAGGTTGCTACACAATATCTCACGGACTAACCCGCTTCACAACACATCTCGTTACGAGTTTAAGCTCAACCACCTGTGTGTCAGAGCGTCTTCTTTGTACGGGAAGCGCGTGAGTGCCTCACCCGGAGATTCAAACCTTTGCTCTATGACACACGCAACACGATTGCAAATGAGCACACACACATAATACGTATACGTTTAATGCCTGTAAATACCGTTCGCATATTTCTACAACACCATTCGGTGCTCTAGTGCGTATTCACAGCAGCAGGTGTACGTTGATTTGACTCTAAATACTGGCCATGTTCATTATAATGAAGGAACGTGTCACATGCCACAACAGTGTGGCTCATTGAGTTGTTTTTGGACAACAATGGAGCTCTGCGGCACAGAGGAATAAGCTCTTTCACTCCACAGGCACTTGATAGTCGGATGAATACATTGTTGATTTCTGTCTTTGTCATGGTGTTCTTCTACCACCATCACCAGCAGGATTATCCTTTAAAAGGGTGACATGGATGGTAATTCTGCAACAACATTGTATGTTCTCAGTTTTGGATTGATTTAAATATCCTCCAAACATTTTTCCTTATAATTTTCAAATATTTTGGACGAACTAACACTAAAGACTGTTTGTGAATACAAACATTACAATCCACCGCCTCTCTTTGTCTCCTGTTTCATGCCATTTTCCTGTGAGCTGTGGGATTCCGCACAGTAATTGAATGAAACTCTTCTCCTGCTACTTATTGGCACAGTGTGCGGCCTTTTGGAGTGAGAGCTAGCGGTTGGAAATCCTCGCTCTCTCTGTCGCTGTCTCTCTGTCTCTCTGTCTCTCTCTCTGATGGGTGGGTGAGTTCCTGTGTGGAGGAGCCGGGTGATTGACAGCTCCATGTGTGTCTGTGTAATTACGGCCGGGCTAATTGGCAGAGAGGAATGCTGGGACATTGTCATGACTGACACACCAGTACAACCCCAAACACATGCAGATGTAGGGAGCCCACTTCACGTAGGGAAAGATGGAGGCATGGCGGAGAAGAGTGTTTGTGTGCAAAGGGAGTCGAGAGAGATGGAAGAAAGGCTGTAAAGACAGGAAAGATGTATATTTAGGCATATGATCATGTGTTTTATGTGGGTTTGGAAACAGTTTGCCCATTACTATTTTGGTCACATGGTCACTATTGTGCTCTTTTAACAATTTACTGTTTACTCAGCCCCGCCCCCCCTTAGTTGCTGTTGCTATGCCTGTCAAACTTTCCATTCTCGCGCGGCACGAATGCAGTTCACAACGGTAACGGTGGCTCGCTAACATAACCCCGTTTGGATGCCTGTTTGAAGAAAGATTTGAGTATGTGTTTGTTAAACGTGGCTTCGATCGAGTTTGGCAGGAGCTGGGATTGGACAATCATCCAGGGGATGGGGTTTGGTGAGCGGTCGATTCAAAATGTGTCACTTCTTTCACAAATCTCTGCTTAATCTCATGCTTCTGAATGTGCCAGAGAGCAATTTGATTCTATCCACTTGCCAAGTAAAAAGATAAAAAAACCCTCCCCTTTCTCTTGGGTTTACAAAAAAAAAGCATTGATCACCCAAGCACCACCACTTACACTGATTGTTCACCAACAAAGCAGCAAGTAGATGGTTTGTGTGTCTCTTTGTATTCCCTGACAGGCGCCTGAATGCAGCACTGAATGAAATAGGCTTTTACTCAGGTCTGTAAATATGCTACAGTGGTCACTCCTTATTGCCCAGCTTTCTAAGGCTTTAAGTGTTTTGCCATCTGATCCAGGCCAGCATTAAACCTTAAATGGCCTTGTGTTAGTCTGCCCAGTTGCCAACTCTGTTGAGAGCGTGTGTGTCCATGTCTATGTGAGAGTTTCTGTGTCTCCTGGCGTTCTCAAAGGGCTGCTGGTGTTTGTTCAGAGTGCAGAGCTACAGTACATGTTTCCAGTGGCAGTAATGACTCAGGTATCTAGAACCTTGTCTCCTCACTTTGCTCCAGTTTTCAGACACTCCATAGGTGAATTCATAAAAGGATCGTATGAATGTATATATAAGAATAAAATATTTAATATCCAGTATTTCTCCAGCAGACATTCATTCCAGAGGAAAGTGAATGAAGACACATGAAAACACATTGAGAAAAGGAAGAAAGAGCAACAGCGAAGTAGATGAGGACAGATATCATCAAGCTGAGAGTCACTGGGGCCAAAATTGAACTCTTTGGTTAATGTCAGTAATCAGGGAGCAAATCTTCCAGGCATTGGCTGCCTATCAAGAACAGCCCATTAGATTACCCGAGCCTCTCTGCTGCTCTTTTCTGAGGTTCGAGGCCATTTGTCACCACAGCTATTTGGCTGTTTATTGGAGATGATTCATTTGGGGGGAACAATGCAACACTGTTATTGCTTTGGCTTTGGGAGTAGCTGGCTACGGAACAAGTGCGCGTCTAATGAAACAAACAAATAATTCTCTCTTGAGCAACAAGGACCAGAAATTACAATAAAGATGATGACGAGCGCAGATAATTAATTGAAACATAAAGATGCTGAACACTGTTTATCCGTTTAAAATGATAACTCGACTTACTCTAATACTATCTATGCTTTACTATTAAGTTCAATCAGGACGACTATCTTCATGCTTACTCTATTTATTTGCAGTCAAACTATGTCATTTAAATGAAGTCAATTCCTCTTGAAAACTTCTCTCTCAAATTTTGAGAGAGAGACCAAATTTTGGTCTTGGCGTTTACAAATATCACCCCTTTCATTTTCACAAAGTGTATAGATTATAGGGCATTATTGCAAGGCCAACCTGAGCCAGCTCTTAAATAAGTGTTATTAAAAAGGAAAGCCATACTCTTAAACTGTTAGCTGGTTCCACAGAGGAGGAGCTTGATTGCTCAACGATGAAGTGATGGCATTTTGGAAAAAAACATGGATTTTAATGCAACTTTACTGATTGGCATACAACCGTATTTTTTAACTAAGTATTGCATATAGTGCAGAAAGAGAAGAACTGTCAAGTGGTAACCAGTGAGAAGTACAGTTGAATAGACATGTTTGTTATTTCATCATACACTAGCTGGTTGAAGCTCTGTCATGAGTTGCCACCTACAGAGCCCATTAAATCTCTTGTACGTCTAAGGACGGAGCAGCTTGGTCATATAAAACAGAGGTGGTTGTTCCTCATTTCAGTCTGTGGGTGACGGCAGCTCAGACTTTACTTTCAGCCATTAATAACTTGCTGTTTCCTCTGTAATTTTTTTGTAGTGCTGGTGGTGAGTTGTGGCTGGTTTTGGGGGTGTTTTCCTGTTTTTATGTCATATTGTGTATTATTCAAATGTTGTGATTTTGTGTTCCATTTTCTTGCTGTGGTTTAAAGCGTGGATACACGAATGAGTATGCCTCTCTTGCTGTTTCTTTTCTCCCTCCGATCTCTCTTCCCCACCTTCCTCCCTTCACCCCATCTCCTCCTCTCTCCTACTACCTGATGATTAGAGGGGTAATTGCCCAGCTCAAATGAATCTCCAAGCTTGGGCTAATTACATTCCTCACAACCGATTTTTTGGTTTTCTCTTTCTTTCCTTCGCTCCACATCAGGTGCTCCTTTCTTTTCCGAGGTAACCGCCTCAGTTTGCATAATTCACAGTTTTCTAAACCACACAGACAAAGACACCCTTCAGTTTGTGCATATGCAGACTAAAAACATACACGATACACATTCTCTGATATGAAATACATGCACTTATGCAACTAGTTCACAGACATGCTACGTGTGCATGTATGGACAAGCAGCTGCTTGTATATACTGAAGTGTGATGGATTTTCCATTCAGGCCAAACAATACCCTTCAATAGCTGCACACAATGGGGGCAAATCCCATTTTAAATCTTTTGTTTTTTCCTTTGCTTGTCTTAGAATGAGCGTATATGTCAAAGTGGTGCATTTTCCTTCTGCAGCAAAGAGCTTCTACACTGATTATTCTCTCCCTCAGAAGGACATTATTGAGCTAAGTGTATTGCGAGTCTGAAGATTGATTACGAAGTCCTAAATGATAGGCTTTTATCCTAAGTTGAGCTATACGGCGGAGATGAGGACAGGAACGTCACAGGCCAGCTCACGAGCCCTCCTCTTCCTGCGCCTGCAGCAGATAATATGGCAGAGTTATGGTGCAGATTGTGGCTTTAATCTGGTTGTTTATATCCACCCTTACTCCAACCCCCCTGCGGCTCCATCCCACCTCTACCCTGTACCCTGCTGAATGTTTGTCCCCAAGTAGATATAGAGACAGAGCAGAAATGTGTCACTATTTATCAGTGTCTGTTTGAGCAGAGAGAGAAAACATTTGATCACACCGCGTGAGAATGCGATATATATAGGCTGTGCGCATCCTGTTGTGTTTTGTATACTGAATGTGTGTACTCATGTGTGATGCCCGACAGCAATCTGTGTGTGTGTGTGTGTGTGTGTGTGTGTGAGAGTGCTGCATGTGCTTTTCCTTCCATTCAGCTATCTATCATCTCACCTCATTCATCTCCAGCTAACCCATTTTGGACCCAGTGGGAGTCGCAGACCTTACAGTGTATTCAAATACCCTCTGTGTCCCACAGCCTCTGTCGTACCCAATGTGAAAGACCATGTTGGCCAAATGGGCTTTTCTTGCTGAAGCAGGTGATGGATAAAGCCAGAAAGAATGCATGAATGGATCCAAGCAATGTTTGTTTAGTGAACCTCCCAGTGATATGAAAGTCAATTTGAGTACCAAAGGAATGAGCTCTGGGTGATATTGCATGACCGGAACTTAGTAAGAAAAAGTAAGATAAAAGTTATGTTGTGGTCTTGATTTTGTTCAAATACAGCGAATGAATTGCTGAATTGATAAAGCGCTTCTGAGCTGGAGGTAGTCGGGGTAGATGTGTTACGTACAGACAGCAGGACACCAGATGAGACGGGTGAGCGCATCCTAAGTCCTGTTTGTGGCTTTGAGGGAAAGATCGTAGTTTTTTGTTACATGTTAATAAACGCATTGTGTCTCACGTCACTGCAGACTTTTGCCTGTATTGAACCATTAAGTGCATGCCGGCCACGAAACATAACCATAAAAAAGCTCAGATATTTTGACGTTAAGCAAATTAACTATTGTCACTGAACATAATACACTCAGTATCAAATTTATATATCATTTTTAACAGCTGTATACCAATAACTTACTGTTAAATGAATCTAGCATAGGAATAAATAATAATTCCTTTAATTAATACCAGCCACAAGTTACAAAATGAACAGTACAGAAACAGTATAATTATCTCTCGTTAAACAGCAACTTCCAAACTAAATAAATCTAGGAACAAATATTGACCGGTACTGAGCATATGCAACTCTCAACAGAGATGAGGATGAAGCGAGATGGCTCACTCATTAGCTACTCCCAGAGAATCTGCAGCTCTCGGCTTTACGCTGCTTCATAGCAAGTTTCAGCTCACCGTCTCTTAATCCTCTCTCACCGCTGTCATAGCATTGTTTGTTTTCGTTCTTCAAACATGCATTCAGAAACTGTTGGATGGTAGCCATGTAGATGATGGCTTGATTGGTGATGTGGTGCTTTGCAGCTTACTGCCGCTTCGCTGTTCTGTAAACAGCGGACAGTGAACGATCGTAAAGTGACACATGTTCTCTGTCACTTGATAGAAAGCTCTTTTGTCAAATATGGAAAGATTGATAAACACTTCTGTTTGTTTGTGTGCGTGAGAGAGTGTGGCAAGTTTGCTTTTCTGAGTTTGTGATAATGCACGCATTGCTTTGTATGAATGTGTGACAATGTGAATACACCTGCTGTTTTTTCTCTTTTCTGTTAGTTTAGGAGGAATGCTGTGAACCACAGCAGTGACGCAGTTAGGTCTCTGTTTTCTGTCAGCGTTTTTTGAGACGCTCCTTTGTGACAGGCTGGACTAAACATCCTTTCTCGAAAATAAACATTCAACCCAGTAGTTCACAGTTAAATTCATGGGGACTTCACACTGTTTGCCTCACGTATTCGTTCAATCATGTTCAATATCCTAACACATATGGTGTAACAGACATATGTTAACGCAGTAGGGTTTAGAGAGATTTTAATTCTTCTCTTGACTCATTGAACGAAGAAGCAGGAGATACAGTACCATGCACTCCCAGATGACAGTGAAATGATTCGATCAGCAGGATAAACACTTAAGAAATGATTCATAACACAGTGTAGTTGAAAGCAGATGTTACAGCATGTTTAAGTTTTGAGCTTTAGGCTTCATGCTTGATCTTGGATTCGTTTGACAAAAAAAATATAACTTTCAGCCACATCTTGTCACTTTGAAAACAAAAATACACCTTCATGTTTCTCTACAGCCTTACCACTGCAGCCCAACTGACACTGGATTATTGAGGCAGATACCAACATCTGTATCTTCGCTAAAAGAAATCCAACAACAATAATTCTGTCTTCTTTTAACGTAAACACGTAACACAACCAAACAATCTTATGAACTGCTTATAAGTGCTAAATAGTTGGGGTTAAATAAAAATGTCACCAAGAAGACAAGTATTGGGACGTTCTCGTCCCATCAGGAGTTCTCCGCTCAGACCTGGCCGATAAACAGTGTTGTACTCTGACCAATACTACTTTGGTGCAGAATGACTCATTATTTTCTCCATATTCTTACATAGTTTACCAATTCCTTGTTATTTAAATGAACTGACACACTAGCTAGAATTGCTTTCTGACATTTAGAATACTCTAGCTTGCCTTTGATATTTTAGCCTCTGTGTTACAGTGTAATTTCAGGTGCTATTTAATCATTTTACTACATTTTGGGTAAAGTTACTAGTGGTTGGAACATCTTCCAAAGTGTTCTTGCAGTCTTTTAAATGCAGCAAGTTAACACACTGTAGATATTGTCTTGGCCCAAATGTCAGGAATTACATTTGTGTTTTTTTTTTCTCCCACTTTTTCTACCTACCACTTATATTGTTGTTTATTTCCCTCAGTTAGTGATTTCATACGTCATATTCATAGCCCACAGCTGTACAAAGACAATAAAAATGACTTCACTCAAGGTGCTACATATATTGTGGCTGCACTGCACTGCGTTTTCTGGAGGACAATGTGGTGATGGATGTCTCCCTGCATGATTCTTCAACAATGGTGAATTCTAAAGAGAAACCCGTGCATACTCTTATTCACACCTGATTGCTGTGGTGGAACATAACTAATTGCATTTACTCAAGTTACAGTACTGAAGTAGTAGAGGTGTGAATCTTCACTGTCCTCACAAAATCCGATTCGATTATGATTCTTGCATTTGAAGGCAAATTCTCGATGCATTTCAATGCATTGTATCCTCAATTTTCATATTACTACACATTCATTAATACAAGCAGTCAGATAAATCTAAACTGATTAAGTTTTCCCATAAAAGCTCGACAGGGCAATGGATGCCTATGCCATTTGTCACTGCATGAATTAGCATAGCGGCTAGCTGCTCTTCCACTCTTAGTTGGTTTCAGTCACTGCATCTCCCGACAGGATCAACAACACACGGTTGAATTTCAGCCGTCAATCACGTTTCTTTAGCCCAACATTGTTGAAACGGAATTGTTTACAAAATTAGAAATATGAATTATTTATGTGTTAATAAATACTCTCCTTCCAGTTTGTCGACTTGAAAAGAGGATTGAAAGTTGATTGAAAAACTGCATATTCTACCTGCGTTACATTTCCCCGCTCTCTATGGCGCTGGCCATTGTGTTCATTTGAGCTCATAATAGCATTGGACCTTCCCGCATGTAGAGTTGTTAACTGTGTACAAATACCCAAGGACACGTGAATAACAAGCTCTTAACTCAAGAGGTATCTTTTCATGTTTTTGAATCAATTCTGTACGAAAGCTCAGCATGAATTTGATATAATTCATGTGTTACCAGGGACTGTTACGGGTGTTGAAATGCTCTAACACTCCAACTGGTCTGAATAGTGGTTCACTGGGGATAAAGGTTGCGGTTGCAAGGTCTTCTGTGTTGTGTGGTGTGGCCCGCTGCCAAATAAAGTGCACTCTGATGCCTTTGTTTGTCCAGGGGTTGAAGGACAGAGCAGTGATGACCTCTCTCACCACAGTGCACCTCTTTTCAGCTTTTATTGATCCATCTGTGAGGTGGTGTGTTCATGTGTGTGTGTGTGAGACAAGGACAGAGACAGCTGTGTTATTATGTCCCCTCCTGCTCTCTTTATATCTCATTGTCTCTTCCTCTTTGTGTTTTACAATGAACCCAGAATTATTTCATGAACATATCTAATTCAGTTTAAGAGGATACGGCACCGTGATTGGGACACGGCATTTGTTTCTCCACCTGACCTCGTCAACAAAGTGACACAGAGGCAGCCATAGTTGGCTATCACTGTGTCTGGATTACTGCGGTAAAAACCTCTGATAGACTCAGAGCATGATGCATCTGTTGTCATGTTCTGGTTTGGAGTCAAACAGATAATCTAATTGTAAACTCTGTTTTCTCTACCTCTCCTACGTGCACGTGTGTGTCCATCCACAAGTCACCTATGCCATTTTAGTTTTGCTTCAGGGATGCGATTACCTTTACATTAAATCCAGTAAGGTTGTGTCAATCCCCCTCTGTATCAATCAATAACCTTCACATCTGCACTTCTCAGGGCTCCTGGGTCTGTATTAGTCTCCTATGAGATAACACACATACTTAAATCACCCATGAAAGAACAGTCAAAGTCGATTTTCACGCTCCATTATAACACAATTTCCCCAGTTGAACCCTCCCTGGAGTCCCACTAAATGTTCAACCTTCTTGCATCGTCTTGCGGCTCATATATTCCTCTGCTGTGGTTGTTGCTGTTGCTATTTGTACATCTTGTTAAAGCTGGAATATTTCCCATAATACATGTCCAAATAATGGTACACTTGACCAGCTTTCTTATAATTACATATTCACCCTATTTTCTAGATTCTTGGTCTCACTCTGCCCTTTGATAGTGTCACAGACTGACCAAATCACTGAACATAATTATAGTGTATGGGGTTCATTCAAAATTAAGTTGTTTTTTTTTGCAATTGCAAAATTCTCAAACTGTTTGTTCTAAAACATCAGGTTTTATAAGGTTGTGTCATCCTGTTGTTATGTTAGGGGAAATATCAACTGACCGTGTTCTTTATTGTGAAAAAAACTTTTTGTATTATTTCTCTCAGTAATGAAGTCAGACGGGTGTGACTGACTTTGCGGCAGGATTATAAAACTATGATTCATATGATTCGTTCATATGTGTTTGTGTTGTTAATGAATCATTGTTCTATTGCTAACTGTGACTAATCTGTTATTGCTGTTGCTAAACGTCTTCTGGCCTGGAGTTGGGCCGACCCTGTTTGGCACGTAGCATGGGAAGACTGATTGCAATCAGATTTGTGATTTGGGCAACGGAGACATATGTATATGACGAAATGTAAATTGGCGTATCTTCAATCTCATCTGGATTTTACGATGCAAGACACTTGGTAAGAAAAGTGCAGATTCCCCGAGGAGCATTTAAATCAGCACAAAATCAAATTGACCTACTAATGTCCATTTTGTTGTGCATTATCCTGTAATAGGATTTTAGGATGCGTCATATAATTATAATTCTACGAGCGAGGCAAGTGAAAGCTGAGGCGAGGACTGGGGAGGAAGAGAGGAAAATGAGTTCTCAAGACTCACCATCACCAAATGTGTGTGTGTGTGTGTGTGTGTGCGCGCTGCCTAGAAAGTAGGTAGCAGTCGTTGTTACAATAGCCTGGAGAAGACTGACTACAATATAGTTAAATGTCTGTTTATGGTGGACATAAACCAAGTCCTCTTGGATAAATACGTTAGCCCAGGAATTCAGCATGAAACTCAAGGCCGTGGAGGGGGAGGAGACACCGCCCCGGGCCCCAGGCAGCCTGAAAAAAGAGTCTTGAGCTGCAGTGATTTGGCCAATCCCTATGAGATTTCAGTGGAGCTTGCTGTCCTGAGTGAAATGATATACCACACTGGAGAGCAGCAGAGGAGAAAGGGTTTCCTCAAGTCTCTTGAGGTGAAGGAGACCTTGCATCAGGACAAACAGAGCCTGATGTGGTTATCAGAAACCGAGGCGTCGGAGGACCAGGATGTGCCAATGCATGGAAGACATACAACAAGACGTTCAGGGAAAGGCACCTGAATATGGAGTTGTATATTAAAGGTCTCTGAGATAAAGGACAGGCGTTGCCTTGAGCTAGAAGAAGTCAAATTGCTTAAAGGCTTTGATGACCTGCGCAAGGAACTGCTCAGCAAGGAGGTATCAGCACAGAACAAGACCTTCAAGAGCAATGTAGCAAAGAAGACATAAACAACAGCAAAAAATTCAAGAAGGCTGGATGAAATGCGTCGGTTTCCTCACAGGAGGATCAAGGAAAAATAAGGAAATGAACAACAGGGAGTCCAATATTAACAGCATGTGGTTGTGAGGAATGTAGTCAAATTGGGATTACAGGTGTTGAGATGTCACGTTTGTAAATGTTAGCCCCGGCTTGTGTCTGTAGAGACCCAGGAAGGGGGTCCGCTCTTTTGCAGTATTTCCATTAGTATTTCCAGGTATCTTTTTTTTAAAGACATATTCGGGGAATTGCCTTCCCTGCTTTCAGGAGTCGGCCCTGTCACAGTACATCGAGTGCAATCATTAGTATTCCTCATTCATTATCATAATCATCTTTTGCTAAAAACAGCAATTTAATGTATTAATCTAAAAGATATTTCATTTTTTCATCAATCATTGATGTACTTAATTTTCACATGTAAACTTTTGAATAACGCCACCACTACTTGCTACTGAAACAGACCTTTTGCAAAGTAGAATCTAATTTAATTTCATCTAATCGACGATCGGCTGAGGAAATGACTGTGACATGCACAAATACTTATCAATGAACGTCCTCTCTTCCGTGTTGTTTGCCAGCACTGTGGCCCACCTTCCCCCATCTGCCTGTGTGATGGCTTTGTTCAGCTTATGCTTTGTGCTACTTCACCTCATTTACCCCAGTCTTCAAAGTCTTCAATTACATTTTCTTTTCTTTTTTTAAATTGCTCTCCAAGTCATCTTCACTTACCAAAGCACGAGAGAACTTCTTTACACATCACAGTGGCCGTAGTTTGGTTGTTTTTGTTCAGAGATTTGAGTTGGCTGTGCTCACATGGGCCCCTCAGGTTGGAAACAAATCCATGGTATAGTCATTAGCTTAGCAGTAGCATTTGGCAATGACAACACCTGTTGCTGGCATCTACTGTGGTGCTCGCTAATCTGTGAAGGACAGATTCCTAAAAATAACATCTGATGATTAAACCAGTGTTCCTAGATGGATCGCTATTCTTCGATCATTGAATGCGTTCCACAGCAATTAGATCTAATTGTAGAATATTAGTATTTTGTATTTTGTACAATTAGTTCTGTATTGTCTGTACAGACTCTGTCAATTACAGAACCTTTATTTTTTTCATTCGAAAAGGCATTGTGAGCAAAACATGTTTCATTTTCAAAAAGTCAAAAGTAATTTGAAGCACAAAACCGGACGTGTTGACCTTTTATTTTTTTTATATAATTTAACTGATACCAAAATCTCTTCCTAGCCTGAACCAAAGCACCATTTGATTGCCCTGAGAGTTCACCTAAACCTAACCACCATTCTGCCATTTGTGTGCAATGATCATTACTTCACTCTACTAATGTTGCTGTCGATACGCAACTGGTAATAACAATTAGTAACATATTAACACAATTTCTTGGAGTCAGGGTTGACTGCAACTTTAATTTCATATCAATTCTAATCTTAACCCTGAGATTACCCACCTGCATTGAGTGAATCACCTGAACCATGGGTTATAATTATAGGGTTTCTCATTAGTATAGGGTAGTATTTCTTACTCAGAGGTGGGATGATTTCTTTTGAATATCCATCCTTAAAGTATTTTCCAAGTATTCCTTCATATATACCATCAGTGTGTTAGTGTGCATTCTGTCACATGAGGACCAGATAATGCTGACACCCACACACATACAGGCTCACAAAGCCTGATGCTGTAATGCTGCTTGTGTGCAGACTCACTGTGTTAAGCTTTTGACTTTGTTGTGCCGGTAGTTCCCTGCACAACAAATGACTTCCAAGAACTCTCAAATTGCTTCCTGGGATTAAAGGAAATGTAGTTTGGATTTAGAAAAGGCTTTTGATTCGTGTAGACTCAGTACAAATTAATTTGTACTTGCTCATTAACACGCGTACAATGGTACAATAACGAACACAATTACACCCACCGCATTCATATTATATTTATTAGACTCTCTGAGCTCTCTGCATGGAGGTAAGGCGCTACTATCCACTAAAAAGCCATCTTTTATTTATTTAAGATGGTGATGAAAATTGTATTTTTGATGATTACAATAGGACATAATTATAATCTTTTTGTCATTCCATCTGGTTGGCTTTGCTCATCAAGTATAACAGAGAGAATAACAGGAACATTATCAGGGTGCTGCAGTAGCATTTACAGCTATTTATGCAAATATGAACTGCGTGTTGCTTCAAAGGATATTCTTCTAACGCATTTTCTCACCTCCCAAATCAATGGATGAAGGTGCCATTAAATTGTATCATTACTTGCTTGATGTGATATTTCTGCAATTTGTTATCTTATTTCCATAGTTTTGGCTATCGTTACTATTAGAAATACAAACCTGAACTAAAGTTAAGAGCTGAGAACTCGGACCACAACAATGTTTTAAAAACAAAATGTTTCGGGGATTTCACAAAATCATCAACTTCCCAACACACGAAAACATAAATGTAATGACATCTGAAGACATCAATTTGACGACACATAAAAAACATGAATTTGATGACATAAAAACATCCATTTGACAACACGCAAAAACATTCATTTCACCACAGACAGCTCCATCAATTTCACGACACACGGAAACCAAGCTGCAACCTCCGCGGGTGAAACATTAAGTCTATTGACGAATTGCCCCAAAACTCTAGTTTATCGAATCGTCTCTTGAGGCTGGTGCAAAAAGGGAGTCAATCCCAATAGACCCCCATGTTAATATGACAAACTTAACAATATAAATAAACATGTTGACAGCCTGGTACAAAAAGCAGTTTTGATCTCTATAGCTAGCTACATCCCCGTTATTGACTCCTGTAAGGGGGTGTGGGGGTTCTTCATTGGCTAGGTCGTCCTTTCTTCCTCTCCCACTGTTCGTTCTTGGCCAACTCCTTTTTCAATTTGGTTTGCCTGCCAAACTTTTACTCAGGTCTCCCAGTTCTGCTCTTTCTGGGCCAGGTCCTTGAGGCTTGAGCCCCTGTAAGCCTGTGCATGGAAACGACAGGGAACTCCACAAAGTCTGCTTATATTTACGAACCTTTCCAAACCAGACACCTGAAGTTCATTTGAGGGAAGAGGGAAGAGTTAACCCAGTATTGCATCTGTGCTTAACTGACCCAAACTGGAACAAAGTTTTGAGTGAATCGTGCATTACATCATTGCTAATTTCATCCATTTTCAGTGATGACAGGAACAAAAGACTGCATGGTATCTCAAAATAGCTTCTGGGTTTCTGTTTGGTGTCATGCATAACAGGTACTTAACAAAGAATGGACAGTACATATTTTACAGGGTCTTATCACTAAATAGCATCTGTTTGTTTCAGTCTTGCATTAAACTATTAAATTCATTGCACCTCCTCCAGTTTGAACAAAAGATTTTCTCTTTCTCTTTCTCTCTCTCACTCTTTTTATTTTGTGCTCACAGCGTTATTGAGGATCTTTTTTACATTCATCTTGTGGATTTGATTGGCAGTCTTTGACACGAGGGGGCTGCATTCAGCCAACCACTGATCTTTTTTAAGGTTTTCTTCTGTCCCCCGCCATTCTTGTCACATCTGTCATTTGCAACCTCCCACTGGAAAGGCTTTGTTTAGAACAGATATCGGAACTTTTGAAGGAGTTACCAATATTGTTCAGAGAGTGCAGCTCCCTTGCACTGTGACAAAATAGTTAATGTTATGTAGAGCCATCAACGGCAGCAGGAACATTCAGCCAGTGTCTGCTGTTGCTACTGCCACCCTAAACTGAATGGCCAACTCAATGTGTTCAGTGTGGGTGTCGCATTAACATTTGTGTTTACATACTATTTCAGCATTTAGCGCACGTTCCAAAGCAACACTGAATACAAGGGGAGGGAGGACATTTTAACAGGACACAATGGCTTCTACTGTCTGTACTAGGAATGTTTTGTGAATCGGAAGATAATATTTGGCATTGTACAACAATGCATTTCCTTTTAAATATTTATATACTCCAACAAAAACATCTTTTAGTTTAATTTCTTTGTAAAACTAGACTGTTTTCATGCATATAAATCATGTGTTCTTCATATAACTACTAATATTTGCTTGTTTCAGTAAAATATTATCAATTTGCTTGCTTGACAATAAAAAAATCTGGTTTTATTTTAGTCAAAGTTAATTCAATTTGGTGTAGTAATGCAGTTCAAATTGGAATCATTTGAAATATCTACTGCTGACATATGGTACATTTTTGGGCTTATGGCAGGGTCAAGAAATTAATTTTTTTTTAAATAACAATGTTGACATTGCTTGACAGAAAAGCAAACCAAGAGGACATTACAAATAGCTGCTCAGCAACTGTTGCATGTGTTGTGTTCATGAACATTTTTTAAACTTTGGAAAGAGTGGGAAAAAATGCTTTTCATACGTCAATACGTCTTTATTATGCGATTATAGAAAAGTGGGTTTAATACACAAATTCATAAGAATTTGACAAACAAATTCAAATAGTGAGATCTTTCTTTACAAAATATCAGAAAATAAGCTCAAACCTTAAAATGTCTTGTTTTGTTTGTCCAACAGTTCCAAAGTTTACTTTCTCATCAAAAGGTATCAACATAATTGTACATTCATTTTCTGTCAGTTGACAGACTTATGACTTCATATTTATTTAAAAAAAGCTGGCTACTATAAGGCAGACAGTATTAAAAAACTGCTACCCAATTAAATGCAAACTTAATTTGGCTCCACCTGGTTATCTTTAATTTCCTTCAAAAATAAAATGTATGCAGAAAAATGTAAAGATGCTACAATTACTGTGAAAACCTTTCTGTTGATATCATTCAAATACATCATAGAAGGCCTACTCTTCCAACAGCAAGCCATTTCTTGATAAAGCCATGTGTATGATGTAGAGGGAATCCAATGAGTTCAGTAGAGTTGAATTGATTGTTCACAGAAAACAGGTACTTGTTTTCTGCTGATCAGAGGCCAACTCCAGATTAAACCATGACTCAGATTCCTGCCTCACCCCATCTGTCTCGCTAAAATGTAGACATCTCAGGACTCTATATTAGAGACGAACCTCTTCTCAGCTGCAGTCATAAATCATGGCCGAGGCTGCAGGATCCGTGGTACCACGGCTTAACTTAGTCATCATGTTTTTACAGGTCCTTTTCCGCTTATCAGCCTGAAAACCTGTGTGTGTTCCCTGAAAGCACGCTTATCTTCCCGGGTGATTACATTGACCCCAGGCCATTGATTGCACATCGTCTACGCTAGAATGTCATTAGAACGCAGATGGTGACCAATTTTTGCATCCTGGCAGGGCTCTCTGCTCAACCAGCACCATCTTTTCTAGCCCCGTTTCTGCTGTGTGGAAAATAGCTTCTGACTGTTTCTGCCGCTTCCCAAAGCAGAAATGAGCCTTTTATTATGAGTTAGGTCAGAATGGAATACGTTTGATTTTTTTTTAATCGTTTTCCCCTGTGGATATGTGAGTGTTTTTTTCTGCTTGAGTGACAAAGCAATTGTTCGAGGAAGGAGAAAGCTGTTGCTACGTTGCACTTTGCTGTTTAATTTCTCTGTTTTTCATGTTCCCTTCTGGCTGTCACAACATCTGTCGACAGGTTGAGTATTGTGGAGCCCCACTGTATACTGCAGGGCGGCTGTAGTTCGACACTAATCCTTTTTCGTTTTTGTATTTCCATTCTTCTTTCTGAGCAGGTCAGTTGCACTGGCGGCAATACAAATAGAGGAGACGCTGAATACCTACTCTAATCTCCTCTGTGCTCTCTGCTCACCCTCCCTGAAGGAAAGCAGATAAATCTCCATTCTTCAGATATAGAGGCAGACAGCTGGAGGGTCATGTCTTTGCTGTGCTCAGTCACTGGCCTGCTTAACCTTGGCCACTGGAATTTGTCAATTTATTGGGATAAAAAACCCATCCATGAGACGATATTAAGGATACGTTATTTACTTTGGGGATGGGAAAGGGTGCTGCATGATTGTAGCTGATGAGAAATGTTTCCTATAATAACAATAATAATAGTGGTAATAGGGCTGCATGGTGGTGTGGTGGCTAGCAGCTCACCACAGCAAGGTACCCGGGCTAGACGGGCCTTCTGTTGGAGTTTGCATGTTCTCCCTGTGTTAGCGTTGGTTTTCCCAAGCTTAGGTTGATTGGCAACTCTAAATTGAATATACTCTGTACTCTGTACTCGAGACGCGACCCCGAACAGAATCAGAACCGTTTATTGCCAATGTATGTTGCACATACAGGAATTTGTCATGGCGGGTGGTGCATAACATAAACGGTTAAATATAATGGATGGATAATAGCAATAGCAATAAAATGAAATTGAAAGTTGAAAGGGTATTGAACTGGAATAAAAAGCAATATTCAACAGTATTATGTACAGCAGTTTTCTGCTGCATATTTTGTGTACACTCTGCTAAAATAAGATTATTGCTTTTGCACTCATAAATGCACTTTTCCCACCTAAAATGCAATGTTACTGTTACTACTTCTGCAGCTAAAACAACTTTGAGAAAATTAGTTCACTTTCCATCCACCACAGACTCCCTGTTATAGTTACATATAAAGCCCAAAGGTCTGTGATGACACATTGAATGTGGCACTTCACGTTAATATCTCACATCATGACAGCTCACGTAGAAATGCAAGGATTTTTAGGTGGATTTCAACACCATGATATCAGCGCTCTTGCTGGTCAAGCTTTACCAGCTGTCGCTGTCCAGTGACCATGCCCAGCTGTTAAAACATTGAGCTTTCAAACTGAAAGCACAGAATAGGTCTGAGAAGCACACATCACAGACCCTGAACTGCAGCGATGAGCTGTGCTCATAGGGCTGTGGGCTGTTTCCTCCTGCAGCTCTCTGTCAAACTACATCAGTTTGCAGATAACAGAGTGTTGTTCAGACTGAAGGTTTTGCAGTTATGAAACAACAGTCTCATAATATAACCCAAAAATCACAAATTTGTCCAAGAGGGCTTTAGAATCTGCACAGACCGTAAGACCCTCTCTGTCTTAAGACTCTTTATTCGATGATTGTAGATTTCAGGAGAAGAGCCACAGCCTCTGTTTTTAACCTTTGGATGATACTCCACCTAAACATTTTTTTTTTGTATTTTAATCTTTCAGAGAGAACAAAAACTGTGATCAGCTTGTATTCATGTTGGTTAGAGTGGATTCATAATATTTTTGCTGATGTTAAGCTCAGCTTGTAACATACAGAAAGTAACTTTAACTTCCCATGGAGCACTTAAATTGAGAGTGAGACGTTGATAATGAAAGGAATTGAGATAATGAGTTCACTGTGTGTCATTATGTCTCAAGCCACAGCAAATTAAATGGCTGTTGCTCCACCACCCTCTTGGTTTTTTCCCTGCATGGCTTAAACAGAATTTCCCAAGTTGGCTCTGTGCCCGGGAGATACTTTGGGCGTGACCCGTGCTATTAACCCAGCGTGTTGTCTGCCTTGGTCATGACAGCAGGTAAAATGAGCCAATTTTGTTTTGGTTGTCAGAGACATTGATTTATTGTACGTTTTGGCACGGGGCTCGTCATCACTATCGTCTTTGTTTTTAGTCAACTAAGTGCATTTGGAATTGTTGTATCAGAATGCTATCTTTGTGAGCAAACAAATCTTTCTCTCTCTAAAGTGTTTCTGCTTTTATGTCAACACTTTGAAATCGCATTCATTCTCACTAGAAAGCCCTCCCGGATGCTCCACGTCTCGTAAATGATCTTTTCATTCATCTTTTCATTCATAACAGAAAGAATTGATTGTACATTCAGTTTCGTCTGTTGTTCACAAAACAAAGGCGATGAGCCGGAGAGAAAGCATTTTACAGAAGCACTCACCAGAAACGTGCTGATGTCGTTCAACATGGGCTTTCCACCATTGAGATTCAGTCATAGAAAATGACCAACTGATCAAAGTTTAATATTTATGATGATTGGCGATAATAGCGAATTATAATCCGAGAAGGAGCTTTGTTGAAGGAGGGAGGGTATTTTGTGTTCTAGTGTATTAGCAGGGAAGCTCGCTGGCACACAGCTGTTCTTAATAACCATTATTAGTGCCAGCCAAACAATGTGCACTGTGATTCCAGAGTTGTAGCTCACTCTTTATCCATTCACTTCCTTATGATTCTTAAAATAGCGAGTAGAGTTTTTATGTGTGAATCTGTCCCTGTTTTGTTTATCCTGCGCAGTCCTACAAATGCTGTCACATGGGGATGTTAATAAGATCAGTCAAATGGTTAAAAGAAATATTTCATATTTAGGATAGTATAGTAGTAAGTATTCCAGGGTTTAACAGGTCGCAGTAAAGATATGCTGCAATGTGCCAGCAAACACATGGGCGAAGAAGACTGAAAGCTCGTCAACATTGATGTTAACATTGCTGGATTTCAATAAAAAAAAACAAAAATCAACTCTACAAATGTTTTATGATGAAGGAATTACACTTGAGACATTTGTTAGACCTCAAGGATACACACAATATATTTGGGGGAATAACTGCAAGCCTATTTGTGTGATCCCTTCTTCCCTCTAAAAACTAGTGAACACAACTTTTGGTTGTTTCGAGTAAAACTCCACAGGGCGTCTTTAAAGGAACAAATTCATCTTTTTTATTTTGGGCAACACTAGCAGCATGGCTCTTTGGATGGCAATGTCGGTCTGTTGGTCAGTCTGTCACTTTGGTCCTGACTGAAATATCTCAACAAATGGTTTGCCATGGACGTTTGTGTAGACATTCATTGTTCTCAGACAATGTGTTCATATGATGTTTGTGATCATCTGCAGGTTTATATTTTTGATTCAGAGTAAAATATCTGGACAACGATGGGATAGATTGCCATGAAATTGTGGGAAACAGTCATTTCTGCATGAATATATGAGTAATAACTGTGATTCTTTTGCAGAGGTAGAATTGAGGAAATACCCAGATTATTTTAAACGTTTCCCACCTGATATTATTGCACAGTAGACTATGTCAGTGGTTTCCACTGACGCTCTGCAGATAGATATAGAGATGGATTGCATGCTACCTCTACTTCATTTGACATTCAAAATAAAGTCTGCTGAGCGTTGAAAATGGTCTGATAATGTTCAGAGGGTGTTTTCACTGCTATACACACAATACAGCAGGCCCCAACCCCAACTTTGGCCATAATACATATAATAGCATATCATATTTGAGCCAATGAAGAATAACTGGAGCCATACTCCACTCATGAATATTTAGATTGAGACTTTTTTCCCAACCTTCTTCACAGAAACATTTTGCAGTGTTTAGTTGGTGAAAATTGCTGCCAGGGAATGTAATCACTGAGAGCATCTGAAGCCTCCTACTCTCTCCACCCTTCTACTTAATAATTCAACAACAAGCATAGCCTCTGTGGGCATTCACTGTGAAAGGGAGTGCATGACCTCCAGCACAGCAGCAGGTGGTATACTGCAAGAGGTTGCAGTGTGCAGAAATTTACGTGAAGTTGCTTTGCTCTTCGGTGTCTATTTTTTGTGGGTTTTTTGCCAGGGCTCGAGAATATTTGGAATAAAATGTCACACATTGAGCTACAGGCAAAAGGACATCAGTGTTAATAACACTGAGAAGATCTGATTGATCTTTCAGTTACACTTTTTCAATGTTACAAATTTTCTTTTCCAGGTAAACCTAAAGCACATTATATATTTTGCATGCAGGAAAAGTTCCTCATTATACTGCTAGGTATCACGCACGACTGTAATCAGTTAACTGTGCGTACAACACTCATAAAGTTAACTGGTATATGTGGTGATCATCAGTTGAAATATTGTTTTTGCAAACGTTGAAACTGTCTTGCACAAAATCAGCAATTGTTTCCACATGAAAGCTGTATTAACTTTCTACAGCACTTTACTGTCTTCATGAATCACTGTGCTCGCCGTTACAACAATGTCATTTGAATCAGTCAAGGGCATAAAAAAGTGTCACTGATCCAGTTATGCAATCTAATAAAATGGAATCTGTGTTTTGAAAAGCCACGAAGCACAACTGCAAATATTAAAGCTACTTTGATTTTAAATCGCCGTGACATGCAAATGAGCCCAAGCAGAGTGTGCAGACATGTTGGGTTGTCATAGCAGCCAGCATGAATGATACCAGAGCTCTGGAGCCAGCTGATACATGCGGCCGTTACAACTGTGGTTGACACAGTTTCTCTTATGACAAAGTGTTGTACTCATGCCAATCAAGACTGAGCACAGAGTATGAAAACACATTGTCAATATGTCCTACCCTAACACACCTTCTGGTCCATAGCGACTCATATTATTTACAATAACATTTTTTTCTCTATTTTAAATGAAATGTATTGAGACCAAGATGTTTGTTTACACAGAAGAAAACTAAAATGTTGCCCAGTGCACCACTAACTCGGACCAGATTAATCCAATATCAGTTGCAATTAATTTATCACGTTGAGATGGCAGGGAAGTAATCCCATTTGTTGAATGACTGTTGAATCTCTGTTTTAGATTACGATGTCTGGTGAAGCAACTGGAGAGAGGAGAGGCTTCCCTCACTGATCTCAAGAAGAACCTAGAATATGCAGCGTCGGTGCTAGAATCTGTTTATATCGAGGAGACGAGGTAAGTAAACAACAGCTTTCTACAGTGACATGGTTCATTTATGAAGAACAATAGTGCAGCACTGACAAATATAGAATACAGAATTACACACCGTCATGACGAATATTACACGAAATGTGTAGCAGGCATATTGCAAACCGTACCTTAACTCTGAAGTACTTTTAAAGATAATTTACTGAGGTACTCTACTTACTTACCACTACATTTCAGAGGGAAATGTTGTACTTTTTACTACGTTTATCTAATATCTATAGTTATTACTAACTTTTTAGACAGAGGATGCATTGCTACCGCTGCCAAGGAGGTTACATTTTTGGTTCAGTTTGTTTCTTTTACTTTTAGTTAAACAGGATTACGGGAAAAACTACTGGCCTGGTTTCCATGAAAGGTGGTGTTAGGGTGTAGCATTATTTCAGAACTTCGATAACTTTCAGTGTGCCTCTCTAGTTATAGATTACACTACCCAAAAGCATATGACCAGCTACAATATTTCAGTAAAAGTGCAGACATTTTAATACATCAATAATAATGATTCACTCTCAGTGCACAGACCTCCACCAAGGCCAAATGCCATATTGCCGATATTCGGATCTGCTTCAAAATTCATGAGGTTTCTTTATTGACCCATGCTGCAAACTTCTACCAGATTTCATGAAAATTCGGCCAGTAGTTTTTACGTAATCCTGCGGACAAACAAACAAACAGAACCAAAAGCATAACTTCCTTTGCAGAATAATAATGCATCACTGTTAAATTCTGCGCTTTTACTGAAGTAGCTTTTGAATGCGATACTTCTAAATGTAATGGAGTATTTATGACAATTGTATTGCTATAATAAACAACCTAAATACTTCTTCCACTGCCAAATATGAGGCTTGTGGTCAATGGAAAAGTCATGGATCGATTGTTGTAAAGATATGGTTGAGATTAGGGAATATGCAAGGTCAATGTGTGTCAATAGTGTAGTGCAGGTCCAGAATCTGAGATATGACCGGGCTTATGGAAGTATGTAAGCCTCTCGTCATCTAGATCCCAGCAGATTAGGGCCAGCGATGGCAGGACCACTCCAAGATGAAGGATGATGAGCTATCCAGTGCAGAGTCCATGTAGCACCATGATTATCAGTGTGATGTGAATGCTTTCTCTGTGCCGTAAGAACATGTATTTAGTTCAGAGGGTGGAGACCAACAGGCTTTGCTCTTGATCCCTTGTACATGTCAACACAACAGGGTAGCTGTGGAGAATTATGTCCCACAATTGGATTTGAATACTCCATCATGGTGTTTCAAAAGGCCTGGGATGTTTTAATGTTACATAAGAGGCAATGTTATTTGATGGACAGCGCTGGGATTTTGAGTTTGCTGCAATAAAGGATATTTCAGTAAGCCTTTCGTCTCTCTGCATCTGTCTGTCCCCTTTTCTTTGCTTCTTTTCTATTTGTGTGTCTGTCTTCTACCTTACATACCTCCTTTCTCCCTTCTTCCAGGCGCTTGGTGGACACAGAGGATGAACTCAGTGACATCCAGTCAGAGTCGGTGCCCTCAGAGGTGAGGGATTGGCTGGCCTCAACCTTCACCCGCCAGATGGGCCTGATGCTGCGTCGCAATGAAGAGAAACCTCGCTTCCGCAGCATCGTCCACGCCGTCCAGGCGGGAATATTTGTTGAGAGGTAACGTGTTTGCGATGCACAAGCACACAGCCGCATTCTCATATCGCCGAGTAGTCATCAATGTTGAATAATTAACATGGATTGTCACCTTTATCTTTCACCCGACTGAAGTCGCAAATCTATCATTGTTCAAGTGTAGCCCACACCGACTTAAAGCAGTTCTATCAACATCTTTAGCACGGCCTTGAATAATGAAAAGACAACCATGGTGCTCTCACACAGTGAATCTTCTGCACGAACACTTTTTATCACTGACATTTTGCAGAGCTTTGCTGAAGTGAATGTTCTTTAGTTTTGGACTGTTGGTTGAACAAGATAAGACATTTAATGAAATGACACTGTGCTCGTGATCGACATTTGCCACAGTTTTCTGGTGTTTTATAGACCAAACGATTAATCCGTTAACAGATAAAATAATATAATAGTAATAAGTAATCACTTGTGAAATCAATTATTAGTTGCAGCCCTAATGTAGTGCGCTGTATTTACTCTTTGCCATTTCATTTGAGTGTCCTGATTGTGTGAAATGTATGCACTACGCAATGTCCACACTACAACCATGTACACTTCTTTCTGCTAACAATCACTCAATGCAGATGCCAAAATTGTACATCGCCATCAACGATTCATAAGTGTCTCAAATCTCCATTTACTCTTCACTCGAAGTAAATTATTGACTGATCTATATGATGCAGTCAATAGATTCTATAGGCAGAAGTGAACGAGGGAGGGATTTGGGGTACAGGGAATTGTCTAGGTTAGAACATAGTTGATTGTTAATGTGGAGCATATTTCTCAACTCTCTATTTGTACTTTACTGAATGAAAACTAGCGGCAGCCGAGAAGCTGGAGAAGCCGATTCAAAACTCGAAACCACTACAAGTGGGTCTGAAAACTGGTCTGGTCTTTTAACATTTCAATTAGTTGCGAATGTGTTTGTATTCTCTGAACAGTCACTCACTCACCTGAGTCACCCATCACAGCCTTGGCAAGGCCCGCTGAACACAATCATTCAGAGGCTTGCGAACGGCTCCCTCTCCAAGGCTGTGCCAACATGCAACATACATTTGTTCAAATCAGTAAGCCTCAAAGATGTAAGCTGTAATCTTTCTTAATCTGTTGTTACAGAGGGCCGTCTGTTTTCAGACATTTACAATGACGAAAGATTGGAAAAGGGAGGATGAAAATGAAAAGGTGGAACAGTGATGAAGCATGAGGTGTCCACCATTTTAAATTTGAAAAAATGTCTTTTTCTGACAAAATGGCCAGCTTTATATTAAGTTGCATTCATGGAAGTTATTGAAAGACTTTAAGTGATTGTATATTTTGTTGTATTCCACTGTTTTCTTTTTGGATGCTGAGCAATGTACACCAACTTCTAATATTCCACTAATCTCATTGAGAATTACACATCTTGTATTGCAATATGAGATTAAATTAATCTATATTCTATCCTTCACATTCGACAAAGCCTGAAGCCATTGCCATGTGAAAAACAAATCCTTTCTCAACTAAACCTTTTCAGCACATATCAAACCAAATTGTGTTGATTTGAGGGTCTATAGTTTGTCTTGGTGGTTTGGTAACCTTTGGTGTTTACACTCAGCGGTGCGCTTCATCTGATGTTTTTATCTCGTCCGAACAGGATGTACCGTCGTACCTCCAATATGGTGGGACTCAGCTACCCCCCTTCTGTCATATCTGTGCTGAAGGTATTAACACGCGCACACACATCCAAGCAGAAGCTCACAGATATGAAATATCAACTTTGTACACTTGTGCCAAAATCAAGACTACATCCCCTGAGCTGTTGACAAGAATTAGATTTGCAGCACCACACATCTTAACCCTTTTTTTCTGAAAAGATGAATACATTATTTGAGGGGAAACCTGTCATTATTTGAAATTTTTCTTCCCCTCACAGCATGTTGACAAGTGGTCGTTTGACGTGTTCGCTCTGAATGAGGCCAGCGGGGATCACTCACTTAAATTCATATTCTACGAGTTGCTCACAAGATACGACCTCATTAGCCATTTCAAGGTAAAGCCTCAAGGATATATACCGGTATATGTATATGCACTGTGCTGCTGGTCATTGCTTTGTCATTAAAACAAGGAAAAACTAGAAATATTCAGTATAGATCACAATAACCTTCACAATGCCTGATTTGCTGGAAGTCAGCTGACTCACGTCTGTGTCTCTTAAGAGTTAGATTGTGTCGTGTCTCAACAATGACTGAATTATAAAGGGGGATGGACATACAGTACTCTATCTCATCTGACACTGGTGGAGCTGATTTTCCACAGCGCCTTACAGCTGAGGACACTTCACTTTAAGTGACAGCATCTTAGCGTAAATGACATGGGCAATGAAGCTGACATGAATATGTAATCATAGTCTGCGGTAGCCTAAATGATTCACGATCCATGATTTTATGACATCAATTTCAGATGCTGCGGGGACTGTGCGTGTATCGCCGAAATTGTATGCACTCATCATTTAAATCGCTCTATAGCTTTAAGAAGTGTCTTACTGTCTGCGGTGTTTTTTTCTCTTTTTTTTTAAGCTGGCAGTCATTTGTCGTTGTTGTTTTGTCTGCCGTCAGATCCCGATCTCTGCGGTGGTGTCATTCGTGGAGGCCCTAGAAGTGGGATACAGCAAACATAAAAACCCCTACCACAACCTGATGCACGCTGCTGATATCACGCAGACTGTACACTACTTGCTACTCAAGACTGGCATGGTGGTGAGTAGGGTTTGACTGCACAATTACACGTTAGACACCTACATAACCCAGTTCAACATACAAGCGTTTGTTTGGTTCCCAGTAGGAAAGCTTAGTCTACATACCGGTAATCATATTATCCACATGAGATTCAGAACATCTCTGTCCGCTGCCGTATGCCAGCCTTATTGGAGCTTTTTTTTTTATTGGAGGATCCATTCTTTCCTTAAACAAGACAAGACATCCCCGTCTTGCTCAGGGCAGGTTTGAGAACATCAACCCACATATCTAAGATCATCTGTCAAAATGAAACACTTATTAAGGATCGTTGTCTCAACATTTGAAGTTTATTTGTTTTGTTGCCCAGACGTCGCTTCATATTTCATGTTCCTTTTTTCATCTTGTGACCTATATTTCAATGCTTCCCACTGGAGTGACTTTAGGGCATTTCTGATGCTGCATTCATTCCCAAAAAAAAAAAAAAAAAAAAAAAAAAAAATCTTTAGCCTCGCTAAAGCCGAGTTCAAAGTCCCCCATCCAGCCAACCAGCTGGCCGCCTCCGCTTTGTGTTTTTATTTAATCACCGTAATAAGGTGGCTGCGACAGCTGTCGACATGGTGTGTTTCTTTGGGCACTGCCTTGCAGAGTAAACCACATTACTGCTAGAACCACGGGCTCCTGGGACAGCAGGAGAACAGCATCTATCATTTTGCAGGCCCTCCAGACTCCATTAAATCAACAATCAACAGGTCATTCATAAAGCCGGCCCCATGAGGAAAAATACTGAGGGATGGTTCAGACATCTTGCCCCCACCCACCTCCCAATCCCCACCCCGCTGTTCTTAATGACTCCCCCATCCGCACTGTTGATTCGTCACCCATATCGACTGGCCGTCCTGAGCTAAATCCCCACTCTGTGTACACAGATGCACACACATCAGAGGAAAATTCCCAGTCACAGGTGTGTGGATGCTGCAAACACTCACAGGTTAAATATAAACGCCTATAAATAAAAAGCGCACACATGCAGGAACAGTCCACATAATTCTCATCCGTTTGACCATTCACGTCTTTATCTAGAGTCAGGTGGTTGTTGCTCACATGATGAAACTCAATTTTCACTATTGCTGTTTTTTTCTTTTTCTGGCAGTTGAAGGAATAGTTTGACATTCTGGAAAAATACACTTGTTCGCTTTCTTGCCGGGAATTAAATGAGGAGCTCAATACCACAAGTAGGACTGCAGTGTTAATTTCATGAACGCAAATGATGAAGACGAAATTAGCTACCAAAAATAGAGGTGGCTAAATTGGAATTTCAAAATACGAACTACAACGAAATTACATAGAATGAGCTTCATCTGCTTTCAGTAAGTTTGTTCCTGACATTTATTATCATTTAAGAATTAATTTTTGTCAACTGAAGATTGACCAAAAATAAACATGATGAGGTTGCCTAAATATGACAACAAGCATGGACTTTTGAGCTCGGGACTAAAAGTACATTTAAAAAAAGCAGACAAAGCGCTAGTCTGTACAGTAAATACAAAGCTACTAAGTTACCAGCAGCGGTAAGCTGAGTTTAGTTTAGCATGAAGAATGGGAATAGGGGGGGGGGGGGGGGTGCAGCGAGCCAGCTCTGTCTGAAGGTGAGAATATCAGTCTACCAGCACCTCTGAAGCTCACAAATGTACACATTATATCACATTTGTTTGCTTTAGAATCACAAGCAGCTAGCCAGGTTAGATTTCTCCCCCCGGCTGTAGCTACATATTTACATATTCACCACACAGACATGAGTGTGGTATCAATCTCATTATTTTACTCTCGGTTGAGCAATAGGAGTTGCTGTTACTTTCACGACATTCTCTTCTTTTCTCTTGTCACGAAAAAGGTTTTAATTTGAACTTAAGCTTAACGGGTATCCTCACCTTGTCGTGTCAAGTCAATTTTTATTATAGCTCAATATTACAAAGCACACTTCAAAGGGCTAAAAACAGCAACGAGCAATATTAGCAAAACACACGAAAAACGTACTGTGATGTCATGTTTAAATGTATATTTGGTAACAGGGACAAACCAGACTGAGACCCTGTCTGGAAGGAAAAGAGGAAGGAGTGTTAGAATATGATTCTCAACAGAGCTTGTCTTATTTAAAGCTTCCGTTTTGCTTTTCTTACCTTTCCTCTCTCTTCTCCATATACTTCTCTTAATATTCCCCTCCTCCTCATTATGTTCACCCCCCCCCCCCCCCCCCCCTTCTTCTCCTCTTTTTTTTGCCTGCAGCATTGGTTGACTGAGCTTGAGATCTTTGCCATGATCTTTGCGGCAGCGGTGCACGACTACGAGCACACGGGGACCACAAACAACTTCCACATTCAGACAAGGTAATGGATCATACGATCATGAATGCATGGCGCCGACTCGGCCGATCAATGTTTTCGTTTGCAGCGAGGGAGCTTCACAATCACACTGAGGTCGCCTGCAGTGCAGTAATAACGCTGAGGCAGGACGGGAGTCCAAATGAACTCCAAACTATTTGCCTTTGAGAACTTGATTTTCAGAGAACAGATTGTACCAAAATTAAAGTTACTCGTTTTGTTGATAAACTACTTCATAATGTATCCTTACTTTCACACTGAAAGTCAATTCCTACAGTTGTCCAGATTCCTTTAATTCTCAAAATTAAACTTTGAAAACTTCATGTCAATAATGTTGTCCAGACCAGAACGTTTCTATACATGATACATTTCAGAGATGATCATTTTTGTATTGTGTACAACCTGTATCTCTTGGACATTGTGACTATTGCTTTATACATATTATTTGTACAGTAGAGGTAGTACATAATCCATTTTTTTTTGTTGTTCTTTGTTTGATTTTGTCCCTCAAGACTCTTCCATACAGTGGATCGCCTCCCAAGTCAGGGACACACAATTTAATTAAAAAGACAAAGCCACATCCAGGGATCAATCGTTTCTCTCTTAGTTGTTCTTTCCAATGTAGACCGATAGAAAGATTGCTCTTTGGTTTCTCTTTGACAGGTCAGACACAGCTATCCTTTACAATGACCGCGCAGTGTTGGAGAGTCACCATGTGAGCGCAGCCTACCGCCTGCTGCAGGAAGACGATGAGATGAACATCCTCTCCAACCTCTCCAAGGATGACTGGAGGTAAGTAAGACAGATAGAAACCAGGCAGGCCGAGCAGAACAGTTTCATAATGTACATGTTCACAGCCAAAAATGAATTTATCTCTTATTTTTCAAGATGAACAAATGTGCTCAGTGGAGCGAAAATCATAAAAGCTGGATTACCTTCAAGGTCCAACAACTTTGTGCTCAATGGGACTGTTTTGTGTGATAATACATTAAAGGAGACAGCTGAAATCCGATTCCTCACAGCATAAGCTGGAACTTGTCAGGGCAGACATTATAAGTAGCTCTCGAAAACTGTGTTGTCATTTCATTTGAGCAACTTCAGAAATAAGTCAGCTTGATTACCTGTGAGTTTGACAGTACATGGCTCATTGTCACATTTTCCTCACCTTTGTTTTCTTCCAGAGAGCTTCGGGCTCTGGTGGTGGAGATGGTGCTGGCCACAGATATGTCCTGCCACTTCCAGCAAGTTAAAACCATGAAGAACTTCCTACAACAACCTGAGGGGTCAGTTGACATTTCCTTCACTGCTGTTTACACTCCCCGCCCCTGTTAGCGCTGCCCTGAGGATGCACTCAAACATTCACAACACAACACGCATTCATGTTGTAATCAGGTGGACTGGGACGATATCTGTTGTTCAGGTGTTGTTTACCCCAAATAACAAATTGAAATGGAATGAGGATCGTGTGGCCAAAAAGATACCAAACATCATGCATCATACAGTGCAAGTATAGAGCAAGTTATTGCCCTCTCAGGCACAAACACAGGCTAGTTTGTGTTTTTGTGCAGGACGTCTGCAGCAGAGTCATGGTGCAGTCACACTATGGTGAAATGTATCTGCACACAACAGTGAAAAACAGCCGGCGGAAGATTTATTGCTGGCAGGTTTGCTGGCAGGTTTGCTGGCACACGGTGAGGCTGCTACTTGATAAGATGACCAGAGAGAAAACATTAGCCGCCCACAAACTATGTAACAGTGTCTTTGCCAGAACTAATGTTCTGCTGCTTGTATTTTGCTATACAAGCACATAACAGCCATTTTTATGTTATCAGAAACTAAATTCTGATACAAGTAAACAAAGCTAGCAGGTAGCCTACTGACGTCTTCCTCTCTGTCTCTGCCTCTTACCAATTATTCTTTAATTCAGCAAGTCGAAGTTCAGCCATGTTGAAGACAAACCCTGGTGTGTCGCAACAGGAAGTAAATATGTTTCAAATGAATGCATTTTTGTTTGCTGCGACCGAGGTCACCAGACTGCAGCCAGAACTTCCTAATCACACATTTTGAGCACCGCCCCCTCTACGGTGACCGATAACCGGGACTGCCCTACATGCAGGCACTGTCGTTTGCAAACAGAAATAAAAGACATCTATAAAGCAAACTATCATATGACGTGATGAGTCATCACTGCTGATGGAGCTCGTTGACCTTCGGGGTATTCTTTTCACTCACAATTAAAAAAACTGCTCAAAAAGCAATGATGTGGCGATAAATAGCTTCCTGAGAACATGTTTAGGATTCAACAATATTATGCTTTCTATGCTTGTGAATATATATCAAATTTAAAAGAGTGCTGACTGGAAAGTGATCATAATGCTACAGTATAAGGTACACACACGCGCATGCATGCAGATAAATGAGCTTGCACTCTGCAGGAAGCAGTAATGCTGAATAGATTCTAATGTGAAGTAATTCAAACCAGTCTGCTCCAGGGCTGCTTCGAGTGCACTTTAAGACTCAATCTGCCGCAAATGGAATGAAGGGAAATTTGAGCCAGTCTTTCTCACCTCTATTTAACCTCGTGCTGTGATGCGTGTGTGTGAGTGTGTGTGTGTTTTCATTTGTGGGCCTATTTCCCATTTTGGATTGTGTCTGTTCATTCATGCATCAGTCCATTATTTTGATATGGTTATCAAGTGATATCTCAGACACGGCCGATGTCTGATGAGGTGAAATGATGCTTCTTCACACCAGTTCCAGTGTAGAAAATCGATTTGCCTAATGCGTTTTTTTTTTACTCTTTTTGGATGGAGGTGCTTCACTGTTTTTAGGTAGCTGTGCATGTGTGTGTTATGCACACGCTGATAGACATCTATGTATATTTCAGCATCTGTTTAAATGAGGATTTGTAGAGAAATATTTTAGCATTTTCTTGTGGGTGCCTCTATTAGATCAATGCCATCCCACGTGTTACTGTTGGGACACCCCTTCTATTGTCTTGGAGGCTGTCCTGGCCAATCAGCAGGCAGGCTGACAAAGAGAGGGTCATCAGCTTGATGAAGCTCACCTGGCTCTTTCGGGCTATAAAAGCCGGTCCACATGCTCATTGACTCTCTCCCTTCCTACAGCTGACATCCACCCTGCAGCGCTTTCTTTGATACAATAATAAGCGTTGTCCTGCAGCTTCATTGTTTCCCAAAAGCTATTAAAACTAATCAGTGAGCCGCAGTGTTGTTCTGGTTGACATGTTTCTTTAACACCATGAACACAAACATAGAATACTCAGCATATCACAAAATCGCAGTTATATTGTATCGTGACTTGGGAATCGTGGTAATAGCGTATTGTGGGGCCTTTGGTGATTCCCACTCCTAGAAGTCAAACAGTATCAGGACACAGACCAACACATTGTGGGTTTTGGACTATTCATGGGATTTGTTGACAGTGTCACCAGCTTTATCCTCAAAGTGTAAATGCTCCTAGACCTACAGACACCTGAACCCTTCTGCAGTCAGCCATTGCAATCGCATATCTTTGAGGGTTCTCTTACATATTTTTTCACCTGCAACTAGGCAACATGTTGAGCATGATATACTGGATTATCAGTTTTTTCACATCTTGTTGTGCAGTTCTTGCTCAGACGGTCCATATTTGTGGACAGATTACTGTAGAAACATTTGCAGCTGTGCCACATTTCTTTTCCATTTTTATTTTGTTGATGATTGACCCTACTGTTTTCAGGGACTCTCGCCTTTGAAAATGTTCTTCCATGTTTGGTATTTTTCAACAACCTTGTTGCAGATTTGTCGAGAATATGTGTTTGTCCTCATTTTGCTCGGACAATGGCTAAGCAAGGGTTTGGCCTACCAGGTGTATTTAACCAAGAATCCCTTGTCAATGTTGATCTTATATCTTATTATGGTGAATGGTAAAATACCGTTTGGCTGTACCTGTAACGATTTCAGTTCTTACAATTATTTATCTCGGTCGTTTTTGCAGCATTGACAAGCCCAAAGCCCTGTCCCTGCTGCTGCACACAGCAGACATCAGCCACCCGGCCAAACGTTGGGACCTCCACCACCCCTGGACCACCTCCCTACTGGAGGAGTTCTTCAGACAGGTGAGTGAGCACATGGCTAGGTCTCGGAGTGGTGCATAGGTAGCTGGTCCAGTGTGTGCTTCAGTGTTTTGGAGACGTGAGATTCAGATACATGTAGAGAGGCACACTTCTAGGGCCCTTGAACGAAAAAACCTAAATGAAATGCAGACATTAATAATAATTATTATACATTAATAATGCTCTTCAGCTTTGGGTCGTGTCATATGATCTTCCTCAGCAGGTGTAGTTCGCCCGCTTACTTACTAATACTATTATTACTACTTTTTCGACTTTTTGAAAATTTTGGCTCAAAAATTGAGATGAAAAGTAAATTCTTGACCTTCAAATCACACCTGTTCCCTTCCTGCGATGTGAATATGCTCTGGTGTTTGGGAGGAGGTATTCTCCTAAGACTTCTCAGAATTGCTGAAAGATGAATTTAAAATGATTAATCTTTTCTCAGAGAAGTACACTGCATTCCTGTTGGTGTTTAGAAATGTACTGGCTGCAACAAAAGCTATTTTTTTTAGAATTTAGTCCGATGCGTGTTAGGTTTCTGCACACCAAGAATAAAACAATGATGATATCAGTGAAAGATTGTTTTGATACGGTGCTTTACGTTAGTGAGATATGCAGTCACATTCATAAGTTTGATGGCATTGCAGACATTCTGCTCCTTGTCATTTTTATAATTGATGCCCCTGACAAAGCGCCATGGCAGATTAAAATATAGAACATTACCTCTTTGACAAAACAATGCAATTGGCTCTGAATAATATAGAGAGTGGATTTGTTAATGTCAACAAGAAGGACAGTCATCTAACTCGTGCCACATTGCTTTCATCCCCTCTGTTATTTATCCGCATTGTTCTCACTATCCGAGCTATTGTTATTGTCTTTGCTTTCACAAGGCCTGTATCTCTCGAGATATGAACAGCCAATAAATTGCCCCTCTGAAGAACATTGCCTCTTGACTCTACATCTCGTCTTTTTGTGACAAATCAGAGGAGAAAATTAAACACATTTGTGTCACAAAGCACTTGTTGTGGTAGAGGCCAGACAAACCCAAAGCCTGTTGATAGAAGCGTGAGCATATGGTGTACGGCGGCGGTGTGTACGAGTGTGTTTACCAGTGTCTGTGTCTGGAGGGTGAGCTACATTTTTATAGAAACCAAAGAATGAGAAGAATGTACTGAGGAAGCTGCTTTATTTCCAGGGGGACAAAGAATCAGAGCTTGGCCTGCCATTCTCTCCGCTCTGCGACCGAAAGTCCACAATGGTGGCCCAGTCCCAAATTGGTGAGTTCAAATGCACCACCAGCATAATAGTGTGTCTGTATGGCTACACAAGTTCTGCTCAAGCATGAGTTTATTTCAGAAAAAAAAAATGTTTTCTTTGTAAAGGATTTATTTACCTTGAAGATTAAATGTTGTGCTTCCATTTATAAATAATGGTCGTATAATAGAGAACAGTTTCCTTGATAGAGAACTTACTTATGACTAATAATGTCTCCTTTCTTCAAAGATCTCAAAGCTCTGTCCTTTACCAACTTATTTTTTTATTGATTGAGTCTTATTAGGAAACAAACAAGCACAGGACTTTCACCCTGGAGACCGCTGTTCGTGTCTTGTGTGAAACCAAGTCAACGTTGCCTTACTTACTCACTCACTGCTACGTAATTTACGGTCTACAGTCCAGTTCAGTTACGTAACAAACACACTTAATTTAAGTAACAAACACACCACACACCACAATCTTATCCTATATGCCTAACCAAGAACTTATGTTGCCTAAACCTAAACAAGTAGTTTTGTTGCATAAGTAAACCTAAAAACGAAATAAACCTACGTTCAAGGTTTATTTCGAAAAGAGACTGTGTGCATGTCACGACCGAAAATTGTACGTGTCCTTTGAAAACGAAACGTTATTTTCAGAAGCATGCATGTAACGAACAGAAAGTTGACACGTCCAAAACTGACCCTATGTGGTACTCAGGGCTTCATGGTTAGAAGTGTATAGGACCACTGACCAAGCGGTGGTATTGGACAAGTTGGGAGAGAGAATATGTTGCTTGTGTAAAGCCCCATTATCTTCCACAAGAAGACAAGTCTGCCTGTATGTTGGCTGAAAGGCGGAATCCAGGGAACAAGTCTGCAAATGACTCACTGGTCGCTTGGAAATGTTAAAGCAAATCCTGAAGGTTTTATCCTTCTTTAATACTGAGAGGCTCCCGTTTAGGCTGCATTTTTGCACAAAGCCAGGACTACGCATACTCTCCCTCATCTCTTACATCAGAATAGGATTAGGGAGACATGGCTTTGTAGCCATAGGACGAAAGATTACAGCAACAAATAAACGGTTTAATGTGAATATAGCCATGTGAATATTGTTTTAAGATAGACTTGGACAAGTTGAACCTATCCTTCAATAGCTGTGACCGCACAGTAGTAATTGAAGTCGATGAAGATGAACGTTTTATCAGCTCAGAGCTTCTCCAATCTGCATTTTGGCAGCTGGACAGTCTAAAGGCACCATTAACACCTACGGACTTCATTTTATTTGTATCTAAGATTTGATAATTGATTTTACAACATTCTGGAAATACATTCCGATCTTCATTTCATAAATTGCAGCTTTACCGTAATTGTTCTGGGCTTCCTTTTGTCCGCGTATGCATTAAAACACTCAGATAAAGAATGTGAATATGTATAAACAGATGACACTGTGTTCTGAATTTGCTGGTATCTTTGTCACCAGGGTTCATTGACTTCATTGTGGTGCCCACCTTCACCGTGCTGACGGACATGATGGAACACATCATCAAACCGCTCATCGACGAGGCCTCCCATGCAGGTTTTGCCGGCTTCAGACGCTCAAGGTGAGCTGCAGCACTTACTCTGAGAAGTCATTTGGAAATGAAAACTTGAGTTTCTTCGATGCTGCTCACTAGCAGGACTGAGCAGATGGACGTGGGTGAATGTATGTAAATCCGAGTACATTTGAATCAACCTGCCTGCCTCAACAAGAACGGACAATCTACCGTTTTCTACCCTTCACCTCTCATACCTGTCGGAGTAACTGCTCGCTGATTAAACCCCAAGAGCTCCCCTGCAATAACAGCATATCTAATGGAGGAGAACAGCAGATGAGTCTCCCATGAGTAATCCATTTCTGTGCGTGGAAATGTCTCCACCTTTCATCGGGCAGAGTCACACACCTTGAAATTGATATTTTAGAGATGCTAAACTCGTTCCTGATCGAGAGTGGGCCTCAGTGCTGGATCTGCATGCACAATGGCCTCTTGAGATGTAAAACATAGTGGTTGGGTCTCCACTGGCTTACTTAATTGGCTGAGTACTTTTCCTCCAGCCACATACTAAATCACGTATATGCAAGGCTTTGAAACCATCCAGATGAGAAAGTTTATTCCACTTGTTCTTGGGTTACTAATAATTAAACTATCCAGACAAAGATCATTTAAAAAAAATAGTCTCTATGTTTATTAAAGTGAGCTTATTGGGGAAAAACAGCCCTACTTGGGGAGTCTGGTTCTGCATCTTCTGTTGCACCTGCGCATCAATATCAGCCTCCCCGCTCTCCTCAACAGCAGTCATTAGCATCACTCAGTGGGCCTCCAGTCAAAGTTAACCGAGTGGAAATCTCAGATAGTGTTGCCACTTGTGCAGTCTCCTTGTCTTCGTACACACCTGGGTGCTGATGGGTTTTCGTGGACTGTTTCTTCCCAGCATTTAGAGCAGCTTTCAATCATCTGTAACTTGTCTGCTCTCTCTGTCTTCCTCTGATTACCCGTCTTTCTCTCTTCTTCTCTCAATGTGCCTCTGGCTCTGAAAGCTCTTGTTTTTTAAGCGCTTTCTAGTGATGCAATGTCTGTCGGTTTTGTTGGTCCACCACTTTGGTCCACACTAAAATGTCTCATCTATGTGCCATAGCTGATATACTGGAATTGTAATCTCTAAAAGGGGAACTCCAGCTATTTAGTTTTGCACTTCCATCAATTTGTGGCATCCACAAGAGACCTTTTTGAAAAAGAATGGTTTAGAATTGAAGCAGCAGAGGGTGAGATAGGCTGACTTTTAGTCCCAGGTATGGGTCAAGCTTAATTAACCTTTGACTCCACATTTCCCATAATGCAACTTGACAACATGTTCCATCAGACCCCTGCCTCTTAAATGCCCATTTCTTTAAATTCAGTGTGAAAGCTTAGAAACGTTATAAAGCTCCCTCCGGAACAACAAAAACAGTATTAAACTGTTTCCACACAGACTGAGTAGCATTCAAGTAGTTCAAACTGAATTTATGTGTAAAATAGGTGAGAGTGCTCTTTTAACTTTTTGTCTCGTGCCATCAGGTCAAAATCTTAATTTGTTGGTTTATGACCAAATTAACTAAGGACTTTCACTTTAACTAAGGACTTTCACATCAGCGTCAGTACTTTGTGTTTCGCAGATAGAGCACGCTAAACTAAGATGGTGAATAAACATTACACAAGCTAAACGTCAGCATTTGAGCATTTGTCTTTGTGAGCTTGTTAGCATGCTGACATTAGCAGTTAGCTCAATAAGCACCACTGTGTCAGTACAGCCAACACAGAGCTGCTATCATGGCTGTAGGCTCTTGCTCTTGATTCACTTGTAACGCTCTTCATCCTACGCATTATTCTGTCCAGTCTGAACAGTCTTAGCTCAGAGGAGTCCAAGAGGCACAGCGTGAAGAGCTCCGACAGCAGCTCGTCGGGACAAAGCTCTTTGCTGACGGTGGACCTGAAGAACTTTAAGGCATTGTGGAACGAAGAAGTGTACCAGAATAGAGAGCGGTGGAAAGCTCAGGCTGCTAAAGGTACAGTTTACCCATACAACCAAATATACAGGTACATGGAGGTGATTTGGGGGGACATTCATATTGCTTGTGGTGATGATCTGTTTGCAGCTCTGCACACCTTATTTCATTTTATTATTTTGGTTTTCCAGTCAGCATCTTTACGGTTTGGTTCACTCGCACTACTCAAATCAGCAAAGAAAAAAAAAAATAAAAGCTCTCGTAATCCACAGTCCACTACAGGCTCAACAGCAGACAGACAGTTCGCTGGTAATGGAGCATCTGGTCTGGTAATGAAGGATTTAGCAAATAAAGTGCCAGATATTTGCCTCTGGATTTGGTAGAAACAAAAACAGTAACCAGAAACACAACTCTGAATGAATGCGTATGTTGCTCCGTAACAGCTGGATGTGTAAATAGGCAGCTGTTTGCTAGTTTACCGTGTCAACATAAAGGCGATACGTGTTTTCAGCTTGTTTCTGCTGCCCCCAAGTGGCCAAAATCTTATTTGATACAGGTTAATATTCATAGAGAGGTTTTATCAAACGGTCCGAAACGGTCAACTGAGCTCCCTCAACGTTGACTGGCTTTAAGTAAGAATAAAGCTGCGATGAATTAATGCACACAGACACTCAAATACGCTAACCTGCCTCCACCCTCCATGTGACCTCAGAGGCAGAGGAGAGAGCTAAAAGGGAAGCGGAGGAGCAAGCCCAACAGGAAGAGGCGATGGAGCCCCAGGAGGTCCACACAGAACCAGAACAGCCTGAACCAAAGGAGGACCAACTGGAGGGGGAGGAGCTTGAGTCGGCGGAGGTCAGACCACCAGATGGTAACATGGGGGAAACAGAGCAGGGAGGGCAGCCGGGGAGCGCCGCGCACCAGAACCCTCCACTGCAGAACGGTACGTCCTGCGAACTGTGAAGTCCCACAGCAGCATGTGGCATAAGGCAATTTACATACAGTACATTGGCATGCATACATAAGTGATCATCAAAGCTGCAGTGCATGTTTCTATCGTTCATTTTCATTATCAGCGACACGGTTTGGATTTGTTCATCTCCCAACTTTTGGTACCCATTCACTTTCTTTTAAAGCAGATACCGGTACATAATTCTGAGATGCTACACCAAGTATGTTAAAATGGTGACCCCGAAAGGTCCCAGTAATTGTTTTGTCAATGAGAAGTATTGCTTATTGTTTTGAATCATTGCAGGAATATAAGTCAACTAGGATTGATTTTCTTGTTTGAATAGAGTGCATGTCTGTCGCCACTAAATGTGCATCAGTGGTGGACAAAATAACAAGACTACTCTGACTTTTCAGGAGCGTTATCTGAAGGGACTGTATCTCCAGAGGGTGAAGAAAACAAGAACAAAGGAGACGATGGTGAGTTTTATTCCTGCAGTCCACGACTATTGCCAAAAGAAATAAATTGAAGTGTCTACACTGAGTTGCCAGTTTATCAGGTCCACCAAGCTGAAACAAAAGTAGTCGAACAACAAAAGAGGACTAGTTTTTGATAGTCCTTGTTTGTTTTCCCAAAGCAGAGGTGGCGATGGAATAAGCCAGCTGTGGAGAACCACACTCACTGTCTCACTGGCCTGGAACCTGCTTTTACTTGTATGCGAGGACTCCCGCTCACGCCAGAGGAGAAGCCATTAGTTGGACTGTGTCGCCCTCTACAGGACACAAAGAAACTGACACCTTCACTTCCTTTTTTTTGTCTGTATGATTAACTGTTTTTACTTTTACCATGTTTATGCTCCCAGGCTATTGTATGCAGAGCTTGCAGCTCAACCCCACGTGCATTATTCATACCTTCCTGCTTCCTGATGAATACAATACAGAAGAATATTTAATGACCTTTGTGATGGGAGGGGGGACGAAGAGGAGCCTTTGAAAGACACTGAAAATGTTGCTTTTCTAATTTTAGTTTTGCCAGACATGTAGCCATTCTATTCAAAACCCACTTTTCACTGCTGTATTACGCTTCTCTGTCGACACACAAGACACGCTTGTTTTGCAGGCAGGGTTTTGCGTCACAGCGATTTCTATTGGTACTAACTGAAGAATACATTAGGGGAAATGCAGAGTAGATGTACATCAAGAGGGACGTCTATAGCCGCTGCACGGTATGTCCTGGATAGAAGTAAGTGTACAGTTCATTGGGGTTAAATTGACAGGTTTACAGCGCTAATATTTTACTAGAAAGTACTCCTGAATTAAACGTATCTCTGTGTAGAGCATTTAAGTTGTCCCTGTGCTGCAGGAGCTCCGGTTGGGAGTCTCTTAGATTTGTGGCTCATATTTTTTCCCTCCACATGTTTACTTTCTTCGTGCTTTCCTCAGACATTGTGCAATTCAAATGCATTCCTTGCATTTCCTTGCAGCCAGGTTTGTGTTGTTTTTGTGTGTTTCTGTCCTCTTTACTGTATATATTGAAAGTTTGTATATGTGTAAGGAAATGAGGAGTAGAAATCCTACAATTCCACAATCCATCAACAGGTTTTTTTTCTTTTTGGGTATAATGTAAGATAGTGTGGTGAGAAATATCCAAAAATTAGAACGCAACTTTTGCATCTCAAACATATCACACATTCAAGTTTTTGTAACATGCAAAATGTTTTTCTTTTACTTTTATTTTTGTCACAATCTTATTTGTTTTGCATTTGTTGCGTCCGATATGAATCATGCACGAGATGTGTCTAATATCCTCACCACTGTATGTCATTTCTTCGTCAAAAGACTTCTTCTTGATGCCTTCTTATATCTATTTAAGCTGTAGCAAAAATGTCAAGATTGTCGCTGAATGAGAGAAAAAAGCTTGCATATGTATTTTATTTTGCAGTACAGTTATGTTCCAGCAGCTTCGCCTACGAGGTTGTTGGTGTAATGTTTTAATCGTGTTTACAGTGAGCTCGTACACTTATTAGCCAGTTGAATCCATCATGCTTCTGTGATGCATCCGAGGCTACGAGTCCAAACTGTGTCTGCTTCTTGTCTGTATGCCGGGTTTTTAAGGCTTGTAATGTTGTGTATAGGAGATGCAAATATCGCTTACTGTGCATATGTAACATATTGAACCTCTGCAACGCTGGTTCAGCTTTATACACTGAATGTGTAATTGAAAGAAAAGAAGCATTTT
>NC_136648.1:6927027-7069527 GCF_949748355.1 Melanostigma gelatinosum | reverse complement strand
ACTTACAGGTGAAACTGCTGCCAGTAATTTCCTGTAATTTTGAATTATTACAGTAACTGACTTTTACAGTAGCTTGCTGGCGAAACTGCTGTCAGTAAAATACTGTAATTTTGAATTATTACAGTAAATTACTGTATCAAATTAGTACAGCAAGCTGCTGTATTATTTTGATACAGTATATATACTGTACATTTTACAGTGACTTACAGGCGAAACTGCTGCCAGTAATTTACTGTAATTTTACAGTGAAAAGTTTTACAGTGCAGCTGCACAAATTAATAAGGACAAGACCAATGTTCCCTCTAATTTTTCATGTGTCTGGGCATACACACAAGCTCCCTGAGCACACTGAGGACCACTGTGAGCAACATCAGATGTGCACGCTGTGGCCACACACCAGTATCACACCTGTTCAAAACCTTGGATCATAGCAAGTTACATGGCTTATTAAAAGAATCAAATTACAGCAGCAATTTTCACTAGTTTACTTTTAATATAACTGATTTGACAAACTTTAAAGGAAAAAGACAAAAATCTTGTTGTTCATGAGATGTGTAGTATGTTTTATGTGAGAGTCCTGCTTGGCCATGGGAAGAGTCCTGCTTTGGCCTGTGTGAGGGTCCTGTTGTGGAAGAAATGATACATATACACCTTTCAGACGTAACATTTTGTTCACATTAAAACATTCACATTTTGCACAATGACGTGTGCTGTAGCTTGTGATACAGTGTAAATTCCTGTAACTCTGTCTGTAAAATATGTAATTACTCAGTTTTTTATTATCATTTCTACTACCCATAAATTATCTAGTAGTAACATAATTTAATGATTAATATCCATAAGTAAAAAATCTTAATAAATGTCACTAGAATATGCACAAATCTGACTTAAATTTTACCTTATTTTTCACGTCTGTCCTTCTCACTTCTCCAATGGTTGTACACTTTGTCCAGGTTGATGGCTTCGTCTACTTCTTGCTTTGACTTTATGTCGCTGCCCGTTCGTTTCGCCATGATAAGGGGGGATAAGGGGCATTTGCGTCTCGTAACTCCGCCGCACTATTGATAGCTAGCTAACCTGCACGGCGCGAATGGGCAGGGCAATAGTGTCAATGCTATGATTGGCTGCGTAGCGTAAGTGAACCGAATCGTATCATTGGCTGGACACCTGTCACTCACTGAGTTACGTTGCAAAATAGTACAGAAAACAAAATTATTATTATTATTGGTTTAATTGATTAGATAAGATTAGGACTAATATTAGATATTAATTAATACGTTTATGTTGAATTTTATTTTATGCGCTGCATAGATTTTCTTGTGCGCTGAGAATGTGCGAGCAGTGCGCGATTGCTCAAGCGCGCAGCTTAGAGGGAACATTGGACAAGACTATACTATTGCATTTAGAATTCAGTGGTTGGGGTAAATCAATGTAACACTGAACAAATGAGTCCCACTGTATCTGAGAATAAAAGCAATTCAATACACCCTTTTAAAATGGAATTTAAATTTAAAAAACAAAGTGATTTTATTTCACCTCGGCATAGGTGAAAAAGATGTTACATCTACTGAAGTGAATCACTGGTTTAATGCACCACCTGGCCAGCACGTAAACTGACCCCAACACACCCACAATGGACTGAATGCTGCATGTGCCAGATGCTAAATGATCATGGTTGATCCTGCAGCAGTGAGTTCTGTGTTCGCTGAGGAAATGTTACCTTCAGTGAGGTGCTTGAAGCCTGTCTGCTGTTTTTGACTGTTAATCAGCCTCATATACTGGGACAGAGAGGCTCGGTGAACTGGTTATACTGGGACAGAGAGGCTCGGTGAACTGGTTATACTGGGACAGAGAGGCTCGGTGAACTGGTTATACTGGGACAGAGAGGCTCGGTGAACTGGTTATACTGGGACAGAGAGGCTCGGTGAACTGGTTATACTGGGACAGAGAGGCTCGGTGAACTGGTTATACTGGGACAGAGAGGCGCAGTGGACTGGTTATACTGGGACAGAGAGGCTCAGTGGACTAGTTATACTGGGACAGAGAGGCTCGGTGAACTGGTTATACTGGGACAGAGAGGCTCGGTGAACTGGTTATACTGGGACAGAGAGGCTCAGTGAACTGGTTATACTGGGACAGAGAGGCGCAGTGGACTGGTTATACTGGGACAGAGAGGCTCAGTGGACTGGTTATACTGGGACAGAGAGGCTCAGTGGACTGGTTATACTGGGACAGAGAGGCTCAGTGAACTGTTATACTGGGACAGAGAGGCTCAGTGAACTGGTTATACTGGGACAGAGAGGCTCTGTGAACTGGTTATATTTTGCTTTGAGGATGCTGAGAAGTTGAACTTGGAGCAGATTCACATGAAGCCGGTCAGACAGGTGAGTCGACAATAAAACTCACTTTGAATGTAACTTTCTCCCGCGTACAAGGTCAAAGATGGTTGTGTTTGTGTGCATGTGTGAGTACACGTTTTGCTGCAATGTTTTTTTTTGGGGCGGGGGGAGGCTGTGATATGTGTGTTTTTGGCTTTACCACAGGTGGGGAGTTCATATTGTTTGATTATACATCTGTTGTCTGCCTCGATGGTGTTTCCTTCCGCTGTTGATTCTATATGAAATTAATATTTAATCTGTGTAACTTAATAATGCTTGTTGCACCTGCTGCGATGACTATGTATAATTAATTATCAGTCGTGTGCTGCAGAGTGATGTCTACAGAAAGTAGAACATATCAGTGGTCTCACAGTCAACAATCCACTAGATGTCTCTGTTAGACTTCAAATCACACTGAAGCTCCCCCAGCGCCACCTCTCTCAGCCTCAGCAGGCCCGCAGCACTAAAAATGATCAACGGACTTGATGTATACCGTGTCACACTCCCAAGACAGTCAGTATATAGCTCTTTATCCACTATGTAGGCAGCTCCACAAACATTACACACAGAACGTATATTTATCACAAGCAGCATGCATATTCATGGGAAGGTTGATGGAGCTTGTGGAGGGATGTGTATGAGTTCTCAGCACAGCGCTGAGTGCCGGAGCAGAAGGCGAATGTTAATTCAATTATACGGCAGCTGTTCCTTGGTGCCCATGGCCACTGTGTTTGCACTAGAACAGAAATCTTGTATTAGGTCCCTCGCCATAAAAGACCATTGCCAGGCATGGAAATGGGGACTGCCTGTAACCAAAAGCCATCAACCGTATTTTAAAGAGCATTTAATGCTTCTTTTTGGCACGATTGAGGAATATGGTCAGGCTGCAAAGAAAGATTTGTGTTTTTTTTTAGTTTTGGCTCACTGTTGATTTACAAAGCTTTTGTTTTTGGTCATTATTCTTTTAAATAGTCAATCTGCTTGTAAGTAAAATGTGCAAATGATTTTCTTTTTCTATAAACTCCATTTGATTTTCGGTGTTCGGAGTTTGCGTCCTGTGGTGGTTGTTCCATCATTATTGTTTTTTTTAAATGAATGATAATTTAAAGATATAAACTGTCTTTCTTTCTTGGTGTGTGTTTGTTGTTTCTTCTTGTGGATTCACGTTCACGACTTTGTATGCCAACACAGCCTAAAAAGCTCCCATACATGCAAATGTAGTTTTTGTCCATGCATTTATGTGAGTGTTGGTATTTGTGCTCCACCTCGCCTCCTGTCCCGGGCTCGGGCTGAGCTCCAGTACGACTTGGTGGAGGAAGAGCAGGAGGAGGGAGGGGTGTGAAGGCATCCGCCAGCCTGTTCCTTCATTACCCGGCTCCCTGAGACTCGCTCTGTGTGATTTAATCACATGGCCACTGGCGGATACTGCTGCTCTGATGTACCTGGACCTGCTAATAAGTTTGCTTTTCCTTCATCAAAAGGAAACCAGTCACACCTGTGGGGGGGGGGGGATGTGCTCAACTGCACATTACGTATTAAAATATATGCACGCATGCAAAGGAGGCACCTAAACATTGTTTTTATTGGTGTATATTGGTTATTATCCTCCTCTCTCACACTCAGATGGAGACATGGCAGGAATAAGAGTAAAAAACATAGTTGTGCAACTAAAGATCAGGCCACTTTCATGACTGATTAATTAATCCTTTCTCAAATAATCAACATGTTTGTCCTACAAAATGTTAATTGGCGAAAAACTCAAACAACAGTTCAAACTGAAGTCTGCAATTTGCTTGATTTGTCCATCCAAAACCCAAATATATTAATTGCACTGGCATATAAGACAAATGAAAGCATCAAAGCCTCACATTTGTTGGAACTAAAAAATATTTGGCATTTTTGCATGGAAAAAATAATAAATTAAAATATAGCTGCCAAATATAAATAGCAAATATATACTGTAAATAAGATCTGATGCTGTCACAGCAAGGCTACAGTACGACTGCCTTTTGGGAATCCACCCTGTAACCTAACCAGAACGGACAGCATGTTCTCGCCACTTAACTGCACACGGCCACATCACGCAGCATGTAAAGGAGACATTGCATATCAAGCTGTTTAATAAAAATGAAACCCCGTCTATCCACTGGAAAAAGCACAGAGCTCTATTTAGAGCGACTGATCGAGAGCCCAGAATCAAAGGGCCCTGTGGCACGAGCTGCTGGTGTGTCTGGGAATTGGCCCAACTCTTAAAGAGCCAAGCTTCCCTCATCCTGACTGGGGGCAGACCCCCAAATAGGAAGAAGCTATTTCTGCTGGCAGCCTAGTGGTTCCTCTCTGGAAGGCTGACAGGTGAGGAGCCGTGTGGCTGCCAACTGTAACCCCCCCCCCCCCCCCTTCCCCTCAGGTTGGCTCAAGGGGCAGGGCAGACCCCCATCATGGCTCCGGCATTGTGACACAGAGCAGAGGGCATTGAGCTCCCTGATGTCTGTCGACAAAGATCTGCCGTCAAAGTGGGAATCACTTTCCACAGCAGTGATGCATGATAGAAAATAAAGAAAAATTTTGTCTGCAAAATTGTGATGAGTTCATGTGGAACAAAAAATAAAATTGTGACTGAATGTGTCTCACTTAAATCATTAACTTTCAATGGTGCAGACTAAATTACTGCAGTGCAGTTTTAATTACTTGTATTTCTGTTATGTTATCAACTCTATTCAATACTTTACTTTTTGCTCAACTATAGGACTGCCATAATTACAAGTTATTTTGCATGTTATTTTTCAGTGGTGGATGACGTACTAAGATATTTTATTAAAAAAGTATTCAATCTTTTAGCATGGTACTTCTGTAACACTGAGGGACTCACGTTGTTTAAAAAAAAAGAGGTACCACATGGTCTTTATCATTCCACGCCTTTGACTTTCTTGGCACAATGTTGCGCCTATACATCAGCCGCTATGCAACTCGACCACAAACCGTTTGGTCGGAAACTCAGGGGCGTTGTTAGTTCATGAAGCTTCGGCTGATTTAGCCAAAAGCAGAGATGATCAGAGGGCTACAGAGGTCTGCTAACCTCACTTCTTTCTAACTCCACACGCCCTGAATAATATCATTTTCCAGATTTTAGTCTTCAGGTCCAACTGATGCTATTAATTCAACAGTTCTCATCAGCGCTGAAGGAGCCACAAAAGGCTTTCGACAACATTTTCCACGTTTGGAGCAGCAATCTGTAAGCAGACTTTGATGTGTAAAATCCCCTTTAAGTAGAAGTGCCACGGCAAATACATGTTGCTGATAAAACCTCTGTGCTTTAACTTAAGTAAGATTTTGAATTCAGGCTCACATATCTTGAAATGGAGTTTGTTTACATTTTTGTACTATTGTTTGCTTAACCAGAGGATCTGAATACTTCAAATGGAGATTTTTACAACCCCATTCATCATTGATAATACTTATTTTCTTTCTTTATGTTGACTGTATTTTGAGCTGCACTTTCCCTTTAAATCAAACTCAAACCAATGTAACGCTGCAACACCGTGTCGCTCCTTCTTGCTGAAACTGCTTCAACACAGATGGCATGGGTGTCATGTTGAGATATTTCCAGCAACATTACAATGGAGTTTAATCGAGTGGAGAAGTAGGTGGAGTTATTCTGCACAGCCAGAGGTGAATTTGCTCGATGTTATTAATTAAGATTTTTTTTTTCATCTTTCATTTCAGTGCGGGGCTGTTTTCAGTCTGAATGACAACTTTGTGAGTTTTAGAGGCGCTGATTTGCTAAGCTGAGCTAATCTAAACACCTCCGGGCTCCAGCTCCAAACATTAGAGTGTTCTCCATCTTCTCATCTAACTCTCAGGACAAAAGTAAATCAGCATATTTGTCAAAATGTTCATTTATTCCTCTAGTACAGAATACAGACTTACCAAACGATTCGGATCAGAGTTAGAATAAGATTTGTAAATGACTCCAGCGTTGTCCTTGGCCTGAATGAAGAACTAACAGTAAAGAATTGGCACCTCATCGAATTACACCTGCCCTGTGTGGACTATCTCGCTCTTTATGGCAGGCGCTCCGACCCTCTAATGATGACTTCTCATCTTACTCCGGCAAGAAAGCAAATAAACATATTTTTCGTAAGATTAGTAAGTAAGGCAAGCTGAGCTAAGGCACCTCTATACTTCATAACCTATAAGAGGGAAAGAGCATTTCAAACAATGCTCGTATTTCATTGTGAATCCCTGCAATATTTAACGCAACAATCAGCAAAAATGAAATGGAAAAAAAAATGAAATTCCAACTGAATTTGCAAAGCACACTAAAAACTCTTTCTGTGCTCCACTTTGTTCGGAATGAGAAGTGATTTCAAACGCTGCGAGTCGACGGGGAGTTGAGGACAGTTGATGGGAGAAGAGGGAGTAAGACCTCGTGTCAACACTTGAAGTGTCGATTAGGTGAGAAAACGACATTACAAACCTGTCAATCTTCTTGGCTTCAAGCTTGAAAAAAAAAAGCAAAGCTGCTACAAAAAGTGGAATCACATGCATTATAAAAGCCCTTTTAAAACTTAATTTCATACTAATGAGTACCTGCAACCATGTCCCTCATGTCACAGAATATGAATAATGGGTTCGTGTTTATTCACATGATGACAGTTGCTGTAGGTCAGACACCAGCTCCTCTGAGTTTATCATACATTTCATAAAATACTTATATAAAGCTAAAGATGTGACTTTTACTTAAATATGACGTCTGACACGCTTTATTTATCCCATCACTTTCCGGTTATGGAAGTGTCGCTACCACAACAGATTGTAACAGCCACTTTGAACGTGTGCGAACAGATTGAGCTTTGAAAAAGAAACGGGAGCCTCCAGCAACATTTCACGTCTGCGTCCCATCTCTGTCTAAAAAACATCTTTACATTATACATCTTCAAAAACATATCCATTATTCATATCCCCATATTTTAATACTATTAGCACTTCTGTGCCACCCACCTAAATACCTGTGTGTGCTTCTTATCAAAGGAGCAGTGACAATCAGAAACTTTGTTTGGGTGTAAAGAAAAGGTTTGGGATTGAGAAAGTATTGTGTGGACCGTCACACAAACATGAAATGAGCTCCGTCGGGATTATATTATTGTACGCTATAAAATATTGGATCCAAAAACAAATGCAGGAGAAACTTTGCTTTTACATTCACACTGGAGTGTTTGTGTTGTTTTGTACAGACAACAAAAGGCAAACGCACACGGAAACACACCGTGCTCCCACCTGTGTGGGTGGGAGGTGTGGCCACTCAGCAGCTGAGTGGGGCAGCATATGGAGTTTCTAATTGGGTAGAACAGCACAGCTGGAGGACACCAGTCCAGGACCTGGCCTCTGGTAATCAGTCCCACAATCCTCAGCCCTCCTCTGCACATCCACCCTGCTGGTGGCTGGTTGTGGATTGTTGAACGTGTTTCACTGTTGAAACCAAGATGAAACTTGTCCACTAAGAGCGTTTTACAACTTGTGATCCCTTTTTGAATCAAGGTCGGATATAAATTGTGACTCTCGCCATTGACAGCCTGGACTTCCAATTCTTCATGACATGTAGGTCTTGTTTATTTTGAGTTGGAACGCTCTAATTAGAAGTTGCTTTGGACAAAATCATCTGCCAAATGACTGTAATGTAACGCCGACTTCATTTCCCTTTCTTCTAAATTATACTGACGAAACATTGTCACTATGGAGCCCCATGCACTACTCACTGATTATCACTGAACACGCCTTACAAATGTCTTACTCCCAAACACGGATTTCTCGCTCATTGTGGAGCAAATGATCAAAGTTCATTGAACTCCAATCAAGTCAAGTGTTTGGAGAAAAAAAATCAGTTTCGTTTTTTAATAATGTAGATGTTTTTTGACAATTAAAATACCTGAATGTGCGTTTTAATTGGATATTGTTTATGCTCTTTTATGCAGTGTGTTTGATCATTGGGTGGCCTGTTAAAGCAACCCCGTCTGTTTGAAACTACATTATATGTCCTGTAACTAGCAGTAAATATGTTCAGAGGGAATATTCTGCCGCCCAAACTATGTTTTTTACAACTCTGTCTTAGATGTTACAGCATACCGGTATACGTTTTTTTATAAACATGTTGGAGAAATGTTGTTAGTAATGAGTACTTCTCTGCGTCTCCTGTGCCGTACATCAATCCCTTCAGTTGCTAAAAAAACATAATTTAGCCAGCAATTACGCCTGTATCCACAACGTAATTGGGTAAACAATGTTGTATCATAGACAGAGTTGATCAACAAAAGGACATGTTTTCAACCAACTCATCTGCCAAATCTCAAAATGTTCTCGTTGACCGTATCAACGAAACATTCACTGACTATATTTGCTCATCGCAACCCAATATCTGCCTGTAGCAACTAACAGTTAGGTGATGACATCGCCTTTTACCTTTGTGTTTGCTTCGACACCCAAATGACTGAGTAAACGGTGACGTACATGTTAATTGTTCAAATCGATCCAAAACCGCAATCGCTACCTAATCCTGGAGTTTTTATATCCACAATCCACAGACCACCTGGGACTCCCGTACAGTATAACAACCACAGCTGTAGTACTGGAGTTTGGTTTCGAGACGACTTCTTTTAAAGTCGAGCACTTGTTTTGGTCTCATGCATTGATGGACTCTGAATTGTCTTGATCTCAGGCTTGCTATCGACAACTGGTCAAGTTGTTTCTGGCTGCTGATTTAGGATCAGTCGTATAAAATGTTGCCTGATTCTACCAACACAATGCATGAAAAACACAAACCACCTCTTCCTTGATGGATCTGTCAAAACCTGGACTGGTTCTTCAACCTAAACTCTATTCAATGATTAGTTTGACGTTAGAAGATGGATCAACATCGGTTATAGATATTATTTCTGTACATCCTAACTCCTTAATCACTGTATTAACATTGGAAAGACAAAGAAAAAGACTAGAAAAAGACCAGACACACTTGAGGTGCTGCAAAGTAGCACATCATAGATTTGGGAGCATTCTAAAATAAACAAAGACAGTAAATAAATCCATCACCATCAGATTGTGAGAACATGATTTAACAGCAGCAACCGAGGTATTCATCTTGCTATCAACAAGTAACTGAAAATAAATGACTTGCACTTGTATTTAAGCATTTCCTTATTGAGCTTCAGTCATTTGTACATGCACCTCGATGCAAAATAAATAGTGAGAGTTGTTAGATCGCTGAGCAACTGGAAATTAACAGTAAAAGGCTCATTACAGAGTCAGTGTCGGGATTCCAAAGAAATACATGCTTGGCCTTTGGGGCTCACTTTGGAGTGTTCTTCTGCCTCACAGGGGTTCACTGAAGAAATGATCTATGAATAGTAATGCAGTCAATTAGATTTTGGACGGATTCACGTTGTATCACCACACCATACATCCTCAACCACTTCACCGGCTCGCACTCGTTCTCCAGACACAAGCTCCCTTTATCTGCTGACATCAATTGAAAAACGCTCGCGACTCAGCGTGCGATCAGCGGTGCCTTCATTTGCAGCTCCACACCACGCACCGTGCCGATAAAAGCTGATAATGTGATAATTAAAAGAGCTGACAGGCAAGAACTGTCAGCGAGACACACTGATTTACCAACCTCTGCTATTTGCTTTACCTCTCGAATTACAATGCTTCCAACCTTGAAGTATGACACGTAAAACATCGATTGTGATAATTAACTCGGTTAGGATTGTTGTGAGAAAAAAGAAAAGAAAACTTAAGGAGTCTCAGTGGACGACAGTTTTCAGTGAAAACCGTCCTAAAAATATCACAAGATCAGTTTCAGACCTGAAACAAGGATTTCTCGCAGACAAAAGATCACTGCCATGTCTCTCTCTTTCCCTCTCAACCACACCATGATTTATTACCTGAAAAGACAAGAGAACTAATTAGTGGAGTAATTAATTAATATAAATTTGCATATTTGCATTTGCAATTAGTGCAGTCAACTGATTAGTCTGAGATGGGGAGTTTGACTCATCAGATGCTGCTGTGTGTGTGTGTGTGTGTGTGTGTGTGTGTGTGTGTGTGTGTGTGTGTGTGTGTGTGTGTGTGTGTGTGTGTGTGTGTGTGTGCGCGCGCTGGACCAGAACGATCAGAAGACCAGCTGAGGCATTTTGGGGGAAGGCTGTTATAAAGAGACTGTTTTAGTTTGGGTGTGCTCGTGTAGAGTAGGTGTTTGTCCACATGCACGCTCACACACACTTACCTGCATATCTGTGTGAACACATGTTTGGTGCTCTGTCTCACACGCATTGGGGTCAAGTGAATGCACAGTCACCAGTGTGTGTGTGTGTGTGTGTACACAAGCTTTTGTTGTCACCCACTACCTTCACGTGGTCTTTCGTGCTCTGAACTCACACCAAGGTGTCGTCAACGCCGCAGCACTCTGCCGCCGGGCTCGTACTGCCAGTCGGTGTCTTAAAATGTCCAATACACAGAGACTGATAAGTCGCTCTAATTGATTCTCCTTGCAACAAGGTCATTCACAGGCATACATGTTGTGTGTGCGCTTGTGTGTGTGTGTGTGTTTGTGTGTTACACATAACTGAGGAGTGCATATACCCATATCGAGTGCCAGCTGTGCCCCAGTGTGGATTTGGCAGCGTGCCACTGGGCCTTTTCCACGGGGTGTACTTAATGTCTACGGGCCTGAGGTACCAGCACTGTGCACGCCCCCCCCGGTATCGCACCAGCCTCTGCATGTGAGGAGCCTGCTGGAATTTTGATGTTGCGCTGCAGCGGTTAGTCGATCAGACCATCGATTAGAAAATGAACATCAACTATTTTGACAATGATTTTGTAAAGCAAAAAATTGCAAAATTTGATATGAATAATATATATTGTTTGCAGCAACTCTAAAATAAGGATGCACCGATTTTCTCTCTTATAATCTGAATATTTTTAGGTTTCGTACTGTCAGTTCAAAACAAAACATTTGATGACGATGAACTGTGACTGTGGCAAGCATTTTTCATCATTTAAAAAAAAAATGATTTTGACCAAACCAGAAAAAATGGTCTGCAGATGAATAAATAATTGAAAATACAATTTTAACGTAACATACCGCAGTACTACAGTTGGCCTACTTTTCGTCTGACCTTAAACGCCTCAAGTCCCCCAAATAAAACACAAATATGTTGTTTGTTACTGCCTCCAGAGCAACACAAAGAAGTGCTTTCATCTACTGTCTGTGCCAGCTTTATTATACGTCATGGCAGGTTTAGGTTTGGTTTAAGCAAGAAAACGACTTTATTAGGGGAAAGATCGTGGTTTGGGTTCGAACAAGTACTCAGTTAAAGTAAAAACAACAACATTAAGACAGCTGCAGGGCTTTGTCATTTAAACAAATGCTGGACATTTGCTGAAATGAGGATACTGTGGTCTAATATGTAGAAAAGCATTGAGCTGGAGACCCCTCCCTTTGCCACAAACTGGGCTGATGACAAACTGCTGTGCTGAATGAACGAATACATTAATTTTGTTTGCAAATAAAAGTCATCAGTGGACAGAGAAATGTGCAGAATGTTATCCCGCATGTCATTTTGACTTTACTTGTGTGGGGGTCAGTTAAACCCCAGAGAGGTCTAACTTCCTGTTTGACCTTTTATGAATAAACTGTTACAATTGTGGGATTTGGGAATAGTCAGTGCTGCATATAAAGTACGACGAGTCCATCCTTGTTTTATAGATGTGGCTGGAGACCCAACAGAAGGAACTAGTCATCAGTTCGAAATCATATGAGCAAGAGGACCCCAAACAGAACATTCAAGTTCACCATATGTCTCGATATCATTTTAATCTTTTTTGACAAAACATGTCTTTTGTTTTCTTTATTTGCACCTCCTGTCTGAAATACATTCATAATTGGTTTCATTGAATGTAATTGAATTATCTTCTTCTAGGGTTTTAGGGCAGGTCTTTGTACAAGACCTTATGTCGACTTATGTTTTACATCTTTTACATTCCTAGATTTGTTTGTGCAAATTCTTGAACAAAATAGGACCAAAATGCATACAAAGTCAAAAGTGAGTCTATCTATCTATCTATCTATCTATCTATCTATCTATCTATCTATCTATCTATCTATCTATCTATCTATCTATCTATCTATCTATCTATCTATCTATCTATCTATCTATCTATCTATCTATCTATCTATCTATCTATCTATCTATCTATCTATCTATCTATCTATCTCTGACCTGTTGAGGGTGCCTACAAACTCGCACATCCCTTGTCTTCTTTTTTTCCAGACAAAAAGACATGAATGCATCTTTCTTACACGAGGAGATGCAGATATTAGTTGTTATCCCTATCCGGTTTGTGTTTTTGACGGTAAACGCGGGCCTCCCGGTGCCCATTACCCGAGCTGCCAGATGATCGGTACGGAATGGAGGTCCCGTGGGACACTGAGCACGTGGTCTCGGCTGCCACAAGACGTCAGCGGCAGATGGCATGGGTACCCGCTGTTGGCATGAGTGTCATTCCTCAAAGAGAGAGGGAAGGGAAAGAAAGGGAGAGAGGGAGGGAGAGAGAGAGAGAGAGAGAGAGGAGGAGAGAAGAGGAAGAGTACAACACAGCAAGTCAGAGGAAAGGAGAGTGCGCATGGTTTCAGCTTTTTTCCTTTAATTTGTGGTTTTCCAGGAGAAGAAGCTGCATCACAGATTCAGAGGAGCTATTTGGGAACATGCAAGGTGCACGCTGACCTGAGGTTAGTAGTTTATCGGCATTATTGTTCAGCGATTTTACTTATTAATGTGTTGACTTTAAGAGTTTGTGTTTGATTTATTGAAATGTTTGTTTTGTGCAACGCTTTGGCAAAAAAAAAAAAATACAAATAGGCTTTTATCACGTATCATCACCAAACATCATTAGGCTGAAAACAAGGTGGCTTTTTCCTACCTAAGTCCAAAGACAATGAAGTTGAGTGTCTTTGAAAAGGTAGCAAGCTATGACATTGGCCTTGCTTGCCAATTTGCCCCTCTTCCTCTTGGGAGGACCCATTCACAAGGTAATTAACTGACAACCTTCAAAAGGCGTCGCCGTAGTTCCCTGTCCTCATAGTTTATGTTTTGGCTTTGATTTGACAGGAAATATGTTGACACTGCCATTCGAGGAACCGCATGTGATGTGTGAGCCGCGGTTTGGTGCCAATTATCCCCGTGAAGGCTTACCTGAGAGTCTGGAGGAGCAGCGAAAACACGACGCAGACAGCTCCAACTCAGACATGAGGGAGGCCGAGGACGACATCTCCGACAGAGAGGAGGACGAAAGGGAGGGCGACCAGGATGACAACGGGCTTCCCAAAAAGCGGGGCCCGCGAAAAAAGAGGTCCGGCAAGCCGGAGACGGACAGGTCCAAAGTACGGCGCCATGAAGCGAACTCCCGAGAGCGCAGCCGGATGCACGGCTTGAACGACGCGTTGGAGAGCCTGCGCAAAGTTGTGCCGTGCTACTCAAAAACTCAAAAACTGTCCAAGATTGAGACCCTCAGACTGGCTAAAAATTACATCTGGGCCCTGTCAGAGACTCTGAGCGCAGGGAAGAGACCGGACCTCCTCGCCTTCGTACAGACTTTGTGCAAAGGATTATCTCAGCCCACGACCAACTTGGTGGCCGGTTGTTTGCAGCTGAACGCGAGGAATTTCCTCACAGACCACAACGGGGAGGTCATGTTCTCTGGCAAATCGCCGTACGATGCCATGTACTCGTACCCCGGCTCAGACGTGAACACGCCCCCCGGCCACAGCGGGAGCACCTTGGACAGCAGCGCCAAGCCGTTCAGACACTATAGCTACAGCGGCGCGTACGAGCCCTACTACGAGAACCCGTCCCCAGAGGGCGGGAGTCCGTATTTCGACGGCCAGCTGAGCCCCCCGATGAACTTTAACGGGATTTTCTCCCTAAAACACGAAGATCCGCCAGACTACACCAAAGGCAGCCACTATGGCATGCGCTACTGCAGTGCGCCGGGGCGCACGGCTCTTGCGCACAACTCCATGTACCGAGTCTCCCCAGAGGGCCGTTTCCCCTACGATCTGCACGTCCGCAGCCAGTCCTTCCAAGCACAAGGGGAAGTTAATGCCTCTTTCCACAACTAATCAATCAGCTGGACAAAGTTCAAGTTGTATAAGCGATGCAATTTCCCCCCGCAGATGTCGAGAGTGGAACGAAATGGACTCCAGACACGCTGATGCACTGCAAAGAATGCCCATTTTAAGAAGTCATTTTGTGTTGAATGTTCAGTCTGGGTTTTCTTTGAAACGTGTTTAAATCTGCAAACTATATATAATGATTTCACTTGTTCTGTAGACAAAAAAAAACACAAGAACGCATTTGTTTTGGAAACAAATGCAATGATTTCAATCTGAGTAATTTCAAGAAAACTAAGATTAAATGGCTCATTGTCACCTTGTTTTAGTGGGAAACCACATATTAAGAGTAATTCGTTAAATATGCAGGTTTTGAGCAAATTGGTTACAGTTACAGTGTATTTGTTTGTTAATGGCTGCGCTGCAGATGTCGGTCATGACATGGGCTATTTAAAAGTGATACAGTGAATAATACATTTGATTTTCTGCTTATTTAATCAGGTTCACATGCAGCAGTCAGTGAAATTTTTTCGTGGAGAAATAAAATCAGCTACCGGGGAAGAACAATCTAAAGACGTTTCGCCTCATCAGGGAAGTTTGCTGAGACATGATTGGAGTCCAGACATTCAGTCTGTTAGCAATAAAGGTCAATTGAGCTATGCAAGGCAGCCAAATGCAATCTTTGCTTATAAAAATGAAATATGTCTATTTCCACTCAAGGCATTTCTCATAATCTAATATCTAATCAAAACAATTACACAAATTAATTATTTTTAAAAAGACAGTTTGGAGACGTGCACGTGTTCAGGAGACCTGATGATGAGGATGTCATCTGAACTGGTCCTATAAATACAGGAGGTTTCGGAGAAAAAAAAAATACTAAACGCATTTGTATGTGAAGTAAATAGTGTGGTAACGAGGTGAATGTAAATTATTGTATTTATTTCTTTAAGCTTATTTATGATAAGTCCGTCAATTTGAATGTGGATAATATATTATTAAATGATGTACAATTCTAAAATGTTACCGTTTTATGTGAACTTCCATACATTTGAAATTGGTTTATGTTGCATCGTTGTGTATTTCACTGCAGCTGGAAGGGAAATCATTTCGTGTGAGGTGAACAAAGTGTTTCATGAATCCGAACAACATGCCTTAAAAATTAGACAATGACCATCGATATGCAACGAAATGACAGTTTTAGATAGTTTGATGTGAACTTTTTACACGTTCTTGTTCCTGCTGAAGAGCAGCTGTGATGCACTTCAAGTATTTCTGCACAATGTTGGTGACTGTACTCATAAATTCAGTTGATTTTGTAACTTTACCCGAATGATGAATGATTTTTTGATGATATTCTTCATATTTTATTTCTCTCTCTCTCTCTCTCTCTCTCTCTCTCTCTCTCTCTCTCTCTCTCTCTCTCTCTCTCTCTCTCTCTCTCTCTCTCTCTCTCACGCACGCACACAGTACCACACCCACATGCTTATACACGTCCACGCACACTCCTGAAAACTCGTTATGGATCGAAATATTCGTGAAGTAATGTGTTTATGTTTTGTGATGTGTTTGTCGCAATAAAACTAAGAGGCTGTCAGAGACTTATGTTGCAGCTTCTCGGCTCTCTGTGAAAATGATCGACAGCAGACGGCGATTAAAAAAAATGTTAGATTAATGAATCAAGCCCCGGGCGTAATTTGATTTATTTATTATTATTGGTTTTATTTTTTACATGTTAATAATCTTATATAACCTATGAGTTTTGGCGGACAAATTAGGTTGCGTATATGAGGCCTTTAGATGCGAAGAATCTTATGTGTTTCAGACCGTTCAAAATGTATTTTCTAAATGATTTTCTTTACGAACACAAATGTTGTAGTTTCACTTAAAGTGGGATTTTTAACCCAACAGTTAAAGTTATATAGATATCTGTAAAACGTGACGCAAATCTAACGCAGAGTTATTATTATTTATGTGAAAAAGGCTTGTCGATATAATTTGATTTCATTTCGGTCGATCAGATGGCTGATGTGACAAATATGCCCACGAGGTATTGGATGTCAGCCAGAGATCCCAGTCCTCCCAGTGAGGAAAGACGTGGAACTGGTATTCCCTGAAGATGCAGCGCCTTCTGTTGATGGTGGTCCCACTCTCCAAATGGACACAAAGAAAAGTTTATTTTTTTAAATCCCGTTGACTTTGCGTTCCTGCTCTTTATCATAAAGATGCTTATGATAACATAAAGACATATGATTCTAGCCATCCGAAATAAAATGAATGTATACGCATCTGTCATTTTTTAGTTCACTGGCGATATCACTGACCATATAAAGGTAAATACCAGTGAAAAAAACATCAAACCGATGTAAATAAAATTATGTGAAAAATGAAATTGATATGGGTTAACCGTGTTGATGATCGGGTGGATGGACTGGTTTATTCTTTCGTTGCTTGGATTATGTTTTTACTTTCACTTTTAAAAATATTGATTTCCCCTTCACGTATCATTTAAAACAGTGAAAATAGCTAAATCCATCTTTGATCAAGACTAAAAGCGTATAAGAGTTAGTGCGCAAAGTTCACTGCATTCACTCCATGCGGCCAAACACACACACACACACACACACACACACACAAAACACACACACACACACTGATCATTTAAACATTTTGTTATCAGGTAGCAACTTTTATCCAATTCAAATTCATGAATGAATTACAAAACAACACAGGAGCAAAATGATGTTCATATAAAGCAATGCTGAAAGAAAACTCAAGCTTGGGCTGTGACTTTACATGTTCTGATAGTTGATATAGTCACTTGTATACCAATTAAATTAAAGTTAACAACAAAACAAACAAAAAAACCAAAGGACATAAACAAGCTTAACTTTCACCACCTGTCTGTAATGAAGGATGGCTGACTTTTTGAAATTGTATAACTGTGATTTTAGGGACCAGATAACTGAGTTTGAGAAGGCCTGTGGGTGACTTTAGAGACAGGAAGGACGCAAACACATGTATGCACGTTTGACACTTTGAAAAGAGAAAGAACAATATTTTCAAAGTCCTGTCAAGCCAATTAGGAAGAAACGTAAGCATGCATGAAGATAAGTTTACCTATTTCAACATGTGTTAAATTCTGTGGAAGGTGAATGAGCAAATCATCACAAAGTCTTGTTTCTGTACAGAGAAAATAATAATTCAGGGCCGTCATCTACTGTAGGCTAATCTAACGAGAGATCACATAGTCATATTTGTTTTTGCAGATAAACATGACATTAAGATATTGAACAAACTTATTTGTGGAGAGTTAAAAGAGCAACAACAAAAGCTAAATCAGGAAAAACAAAGTGAGCCTAAGCTTCTCTAATTAATCCGCTTTAGAGATCCCAAACCAGAATACCATGTGAACTGCATTTCTCCAGCAAAGCATTTCAAACATGGGTTTGGACTTGATGAAGACATCCATGCTGCTCTTGGGGAACTGTTTTTCCAGCAGTCGAGACAAATCTTTGAAATCACAAATTCAACACGCAGAAGAAAATAACAAACATTGAGTTTTATAAATTTTCCATCAAAAAAGCTGCTTCATTCCCTCACTCATCCTTTTGTCCTACTGTATCGTCATAAAACTGGAGGACCGGCTTACTGGAGGTCCCTTGGGGGCCCTAACAGCACCTCTTTAGCTCCCCATCCTTCATCACAGGCCTTATTTATCCCATTCACTGAAATTCTCACCATGCAGTCTTACTGCTTTTTCTAGCAGGCTATGAGTGTGTGTGTGTGTGTGTGTGTGTGTGTGTGTGTGTGAATATGAGTATGCGTGTGCTTGTCAGAAGAGATTCAAATCCCTCTTGGGGACTCAGAGAGAGGCTGAGGAGGAGGAGGAGGAGGAGGAGGAAGGGGGGGGGTCACACCCACAGGAACCACGGGGCGGCGTGCAGCAGTTTAGGACGGGGTCAAACGTGTACACGTACCCTTACATTCATGCAGCTCATTAAGCTGTGTGGAGAGAGTGAGAGAGAGAGGGGGAGAAAGAAGTATAGGGAGAGAGAGAGAGAGCATATGGCCCGGCTCTGTGTGGGAGGTGAAGGACAGGAATGGGGGATGTATATCGTATCGAGGTGAATTTGCAAGCTGAGATGTGGTATCGCAATTACTGCAAAACAAACATTGTGTTTCTATCGGAATAAGTTGCAGAAGAACAGGAATCACCTCAGAAGTTGAGGAAAGTTTCATGCATTCACCTGTAACACAAGAAAAACAAACAAACACAAATGCATTTTCACATATGCATTTTATTTTGTCATATATTATGGTAATTTATTGTAATCAGGAGCCTTTTTTCCTGCAATGTCTGGAAATGTGAGCACCAGTCAAGAAAAAATGAAAATAATGTTCAACCGCCACGTCGGCGAGCATCCTCAAATTTTGTGCCATTCCCAAGCCCCAGATGGTGTGGGATGGGAAACGTTCCCCCATTAAATTCCTAATAATCATTTCTCCTGCGGAATCGGGGGTGGTGGCAGTGGGGATGGAGGGGGGTCTGTGGGGTGTGTGGGGGGGGGGGGGGGTGCGAGTGAGTGTGTGTGGCTGTGAAGTGAGGATTGGGTTGGTGGGTGAGGGGAGTAGAGGGATTTGGTGTTTTAATTACCGGTAGACAGATTTAAGGAGCTGAACCCTCCCCGTCTCAAAGTGTGTGTGTGTGTGTGTGTGTGTGTGTGTGTGTGTGTGTGTGTGTGTGTGTGTGTGTGTGTGTGTGTGTGTGTGTGTGTGTGTGTGGAGAGGGACTCACTCGTATTCATTTATGCTTATATTTTTTGTGCGTGTGGGTGCATGTGTGAAAGAATTACACATTTGAGTAAAGACGTGTGTTTGCGCGTGTGGGCTGGGTGTGTGTTGCAGGTCACGGCAGGGCTGCTGCTGCAGCAGAGGAGACCTGACACTCCAGTACTGTGGGCCAGGATCTCATTAACGTGTCAGATTGGTGGATCAGTCTCTCTGGCAGGCGGCCCGGCCTCTCACAGGAAGTACTTTCTCTCTATCTGTGAACTTGGCACTGCGAGGTTAGAGAGGGTGGGAGGGAGGAAGAAGAGGGGGAATATATTGGCCTGAAGGAGAGGGGAGAGAAAGAGGCATTAATTATAATATTTGGTCAGATTGGATAAATATTGGGTGAAGGATTGTGGTTTAAGAGCTGCTTTTATCCGTCGGGGAAATTAATGAGTTATGAATAGCAGCAACCGATTTCCGTGGAGGGAGAGAGTCAGACTGGCTTCTGCGCATGCACTATTTTGGAGGTGGAGATATGCTAAGTATGTGACAGGAGCATCTGTCACTACATCACCTTTGTGCATTGTGCTCTTTGTCTAGGGGTATACTCCGACTGGGTGGGTGCATGCATGTGTGTGAGAAAGTGTGCGTGGCTACAACATGAGAGCGTATAGGGAGGGTTTTGGAGCAGGTGGGAAGCATACAGAGGTGTGATCCTCTGACACCCCAGCAACACCCTATTTCAGGGCACATTGAGAGATGCACTGGTGCTACTGGGTGAAGTGGTATCGATTCCCTCGACTGTGAATATGAGCATGTGGTATGACTGCATTGTGGTGTGCGATAGATACAAATCGAAATACTCCACAAGTTTGAAGAACATAATGAAACATGAAAAACATGGCGCATCAATGAGTTAACGTACACTTTCACAGTTGAGAGATCAATTTCAATGATGGATTGATGATTTGACCTTCCTGACTGTGGTAGATTGATAGCTAACTAGCTTGGTAGCAAGTTGGCATGGAATAATTAATGCTAGCTACATTCCTCTCTACAGTTGCTCCCTAGTTAGCTCGCTTGTCCACAATTTAGTGGACAACACTTGCTTTACTGATAAATTGAAGTTGTAAAATTCACTAATAGCCGAATACGGGCCTATTTTCCTCGGCATAAAAAAAACGGCGTTCATGTGAGAGAGCAGAGATCGAGCAATTTGGAGGCGGCTCGCTAGTGCGCTTGCTCTATGAGCCCAAGCCCCCAAGAAGAGCACCGGGCTTTGAAGCCAATTTCAGATAGTGGCCAAATGGTGGAATACAACTTTTCTGGGTGTGTCATGTGATGCCATGAAACCCAAAAATACTTTTTCCCCATACATTGACATTGGGAAAGAGATGTCTGTAAATCAGCAGATGATATTTTTTTCATTGATTTTTTTTCGGTAAATCTTTACTTACACCATTAGGTCATAAAAGTAAAATGCACTAATAACCGAATCCAGAGTTAATCATCTTCCTCTGTTCGCAACCCAGTCTCGTCCCAACTACAGTCACATATAGTTGTTTCACCACATCATCACTCTCCCGGAACATTTTCTCTGAGCGTCTAATAATGACAGGAAAGTATTGAAATTGCTTAAACTTGTGCTTCGGTGTCAGACGCTGAGGGGCGTGACAAAGAGTCTGTGTGTATTTGGCACCCTGAAGAATGAGAACCGGCGGAAATTAAGCGGCTGGGAGGCGGGGTGAAAGGATACGCTTGTGTGCTTGCTCTCTGGGCCCCATGGATGCAGAAGCAGTGCGGAAAAGTCAGGTAATTAAGAAACCAAACTTTTTCATAGGATTGAACAGGGCCCCACCTCCAACGCTGTGTCAGTTCTCTTCATGGGTGCAACAACTGGTTGTAAAGATGCTTTGCAGCGAGAACAAAACAAAGCGGAAGACTCAATGATTCTGGATGAGAGAATGGTTGTGGGAGATCCGTCAACACTGGTTGTCTATTTCATTGAGATTTGTCAACACTAGTATTTTAGTGTACGTTACGTTAGAATGCATAATCCAACATGAACATCTTGGATTATGTTTAACCTTCATGTTCAGCCTGTGGTTCTGAAGATGTCCTCCTCAACAGCTCAAAAAACACACATAGCATTGCTTTATAACATTGATACTTCATCACTTTTACGAATATTATGAGATTTTGAAAGCGGACATGAATAAATCGTGAATAAACACAGAGCTTTTTCACAAGAGTTCTAACAAGTTGGACCTCTCTGGGGTCTAACTGAGCCCAAACATAAGTAACCTCACCCTGTCAGATAACGTACTTCTTTTTGTCTGTAAATTATTTCAGTATTTTGTCAGCTCCATCAAATATGAAAGTCCAAGTTTGTGGCAAAGGATTGACCACCCCAATACTTTTATATGTATTGGGTGTTATTAGCTGGACAGAGATAGAGCTCACGCTCCACTGACACTAATGTTCCACCACCATCACCCACATTCCCATTTGGAAATGAGAAATCACCAACATTAAACATGTAAGAACAAGTAGGAACTTTCTCGGCTCATCTAGACTAATTATATAGCGCTTTGTGAGGAGTCATTAGGTACATAATTAACTATCTATTAGTGTGGAGAAAGAATCCATTCATAATATCGATACTAAAAGGACTTACTGCTCTTTCTTAACTCACAACGTATTGTTTCATAATCACTCCTCCTCATGATTAACAAGAATCTTGATCGACCATCTAATGTCACTCAATTCAGATGAGGTAACCACTTCAGTGCAATACTTTCACTGCATGCATTGAATGCAAAGTTGAATAAAGAAATCTCAAAATGAAGTAGTTCTCTTCTCAGAGCAGGGTTTGTTTGTAAAATAAAATTTGGTATACAAGCATCAGCTGGCAAAGAGCATCAACAAACAACAATGGGCATCTGCAAAATCCAATTAAATTTCTTTTTGTCGTTGTTTCTTTGTACAGAAGAGATCACTTCTTTGCAGTTTTACATTGTCAGACATGCAGATTTACATTTTTGTGGAGGTTACGACCGTAACAAATGTCCCAACCTGGCAGGAGAGTCGTCTGATCAAAGTATGATCTCTCTGCTGTAGAATATCTTCGCGTCTCTTTTTAGTATTCTAGTCCATTCTGCGCCATCACCAATCTGTCCCATACTGCCTTTCAAGCATTTCCTGTGGGACTCATGCTGTGTTCACAAGGCCTCTGTCTCTCTCTCTTTCTCTCCCCCTCACACACACACACACATACACACACACACACACACACACACACACACACATATTACACACCCATGCACATACTGTGGTGACTGCAGAGGAAAGTGAGCTGTCTACTGAGGGTTGGATTCTTGGTGCCGGTCCAAAAATGTGTCACTCGGGACACGCATGGCCTGCTGGAGGCAGGAATTCTGTCGCTAATGGGCCCCGCAGCCGTCGGCACCACCTGGGGATATGGGAGACGGGATGGATGGAGGGAGGGAGGGAGTGTGTGCAGCACAATGCGTTCGTAACAAACAGGAGGATGGGGGATGTGTGTGATGAAGAAATTGAGTGAGTTATCTATCTATCTATCTATCTATCTATCTATCTATCTATCTATCTATCTATCTATCTATCTATCTATCTATCTATCTATCTATCTGTCTGTCTGTCTGTCTGTCTGTCTATCTATCTATCTATCTATCTATCTATCTATCTATCTATCTATCTATCTGTCTGTCTGTCTGTCTGTCTGTCTGTCTGTCTGTCTGTCTATCTATCAATCAATTTGCCCATGAAATGAAACACTTCAATGTTCACTAAGCTGTGAAAGCAGCTTGTATGTATTTTCTTTCCTTAAATCTGCAGCAATAAAAAGAGGAGAGTCCCCATATTCTATCAGATACAAACCAAGTTGTTTGCGTTCACTATGTTCTTTGAACTTGTGGAAATTAATATATTTAGAAGGAAAAGTCAACATTTTTCCCTGCCATGAAAGACAGCTTATAAAAAATGTGAAGGCATAAACAGGCAGGGCAGGTGTTGACGATGCAAATGAAACGGATGACAGATGGTGAGCTTCGCGATTGCTCACTGTGCAGATAATGGATGGAGGTAATCAAATTCCTCTGAGGCTTTGGGACTTTCTTCAGAACTTTCTCATCAATTGCACCATCAAACAGTACCATCGTCAAAAACATCCCCCCCCTCTCTACCTCAAAAGAAGGGATACATACAAGATTCTATTTGTTGATAGACTTGGCCAAGTTTTGCAGCTAATGTTGAAAATACACTTTTCTGTTCATGTTTGTGGAAGTGACAGAAGATCACGATAGTGTCGTGGCAAATCCAGGTGTCGTTTTATCATCACACATGTTTATCTCTGTAACAGCGCTGTGTGTGTGTGTGTGTGTGTGTGTGTGTGTGTGTACGTGTGTACGTGTGTATGTGGCTTAGCAGGGGATCAGGCAACACGTTTTAAAATGTACTGCAGCTATTATAGAAAAGGAACAACCACACCAGCAGGCCAACAAAGCAAGTCTGCAGGGGAGAGTCTGCTGCTTCCATCCGTGCAAACCCTCCTTTCATGTTCTGTCATCGAAGCTTCCATAGTTTTATTCACTCGAGCCGTGAGAGTTGTTGAAAATCAGCATCTGATGTGTGTTTTTCATATTTCGCACTGGAGGGAAACGGGCTGTGGTCCCCATCAGTGTGGTGACAGCCGTTAGATTTTCATAGGCCCCAGTTTGAAGGTCAGTTTAATGGTCCATTTGTGTTTTGTAGTCGTCTTGCTTCAGTGGAAGCTTCAAAACAAAGCGGGTCAGACAACGCAATAAATGACATCTTTTTATGAGTAAAACATGTCATTAAAAATGTAATTTGTCCTCCAATAAGTGTGGAAACTATTTTATTGCACAACTTCTTCTCCAAAGAATCTATCAAAACAGTTCTGGAGAAACTGATTCGCAAACTTGGCTTGGCTGTTATCAGTATGGAAGACCAACAATGTTGTACACGACTTGAAAATGCCAATTCTGTATCGGAAAAGCATTTTCCTGTCACAACACTCAAGAGCTGCAACAATTCTCCTTCACACTTCCAGCTATGATAACAGCTTCAAGTGTCAAACATATGTCTGCAGAAAAAAGCGTAGGAGAAAGTATCACAGAGGCAAAGGGAAGAAAGTATGCTGAATATCACAAGATTTCATGTGTCAGGTGATGCTGCTTTTTTTATGCCTGTTTTTCTTCATGAATAAATGTGATAATTGCTCTCGCAAAATCCCAGGACAGCGCAGCATATTGATTATGTTAAAGGTGCAAAAGCATATGCCTTGCATTCCTTTTGATGTTGGTATGATAACACTGGTCTTCTGACAAGCTGCTACCAGGAAGTGTTTCTTTCCAACCTTGTTCGGCGGCACCTAAATTGGATGAAAACGCGATAATGAGAATGAGAAACATATTGTAAGATAAATATCCAGCACACGCTTCCGTAAAATAACTTTTCCTGTTGTTCCGTGCCCAACCAGATCTAAGGGCACATAAAGCCAAGTGAGTGTAATTAACTTTTTCCCAACTCATTTGGATAATCTCTCCCTCAGTTACCTTAGCTTGTGTGAAATTCCCAATTAACTATATCCCGGCAAAAAAAACAACAACATTTAACGCCATGTGAAATTTCTTAATGAATTCCTTTGTCTCTGACTGGCACAGATGAGGCATGAGAAAGGCACATGTACGGCGAGCGTATTACTTAGGCGAGCCCATGTGATGGTGCCCGTTCACGGCTGACGGAGCGTTGGTATCCTCGGGCATGGCTGCCAAGCTGCCAGTCTGTGCCGTCACACCTTGCTGCCTTTAAAGATTGCCCTGCAGAGACGGGGAGGGGGTACGGAGGGCCTCACGTTTTTTTACAACGCACAGTCTGGCAACCCAGGAGGGTTTACGACTCCGGATCGGTGCCAAGAACTGCCCACCAGAGAGAAGGGGGAGAGGGGAGAGGGGGTGGGAGGATGCAAGGAGATATGGGTGTAGAGCACACACACGGTCACATTAACGCAAGGTATGTGTGCATGAATATGTGAATGCTTCCACTATATTGGTGTGTGTGTGTGTGTGTGTGTGAGTGTGTGTGAGGAGAGGCAGCTGGGTCCAATAGTGGGGAGTATATCCAACAAAACAGTATCGCAAATCAATTCATCAAGCTTTCCCTGTGACATGTTAAGGGAAAGAGAAAAGTGTCTGCACATGCAATGTACCCTTAGCATCATGCACACACACACACACACACACACACACACACACACACACACACACACACACACACACTGCCTTTTCTCAGTAATCCACACAAATGGCAGTGGATGGCAGAATGTAAATGAGCTGGTTATTACACAGCAACGTTCATCAAGCTGAGCTGGAAAGACTTCAATGGCCCTGATGAATATGCATGCAAATTTGTTAATTAAGTTAATTATTCTGCTGAAAATTCATTTGTCTTCCCAAGGACATTTCTGCGATGATTTTAACATGTTTCCACCATTAGTCATGCACGGCGCTGTTGAAAATCACTTCTGATCACCTTTTGGAAAGTTGCGGCCAAAAAAAGGGGGGGGGGGACAGAACACCTACAGATGAAGAGGAGGAGGGACGAAGCAGGTATAGAGGACAACATATCAGGGGCGTGGAGTGTGGTCGGAGGTAGACGGCAGCTGGTGCAGCCTGAGGATAAGGAAGGGTAAGCCAAAAAGCATGGTCTGTTGGATATTAGCTCAGTGGGTAGAGCACTGAAGAGCCAGTGCCACGTCTGGAGGTCCACTTTTCATCGGGACCATCCAAGCTAAAAATGTTTTCATTCATCGCACAGCAAAGCACTTTGGACTGCAACGTTTGTGCTCTGTTTTGTGACGTTTCATGATGTGAGGTTATGTTGGGTTGTGGACAGAAATGTAAATGAGGTTATACTCTTTGACATGCAGTTTGAAAGCGAAAGGAATAAATAAATAAATGTCCTGGGAATACTGCTGTTTTATAATGTTAATGGCCCAATCTGTTACACTTTCATCTAAAATATATTCCCTTACATAATGTCATTTTATGTTATGTTTGGAGGATTTAGAGAACTGATTTGTTCATCTCAATCTCAATCACAATATGTAATAAAGGCATTAGGAGTTTAGACAGTGGTGATCGTATATGATAGCAGTTACCTGTATATGAGGAGGGCATGAGGGCATGAGGGCATGAGGCTGAGACTGCAAGTGGAGTTTCAGGATTCTACTGGTGTGTTTAATGTTTCACAATATTTACACAATATCTGTTCTTACAAGTGAATATGGTTTAACCATGAGTCATTTTGTGTTGTGCTATCAAACTGAACTATATTGCCGACCAACTGTTTTTTTAAAAATTCATTTGTCTTTTACTTTCACAGTCAAAAAGTTCACGTTGATTTTTTATCGTCTTTTTTTTGCTCATTTCATCCCAAACTAAATCAGGGTTGTCTTCTTAAAACTATAGATATTTTATTTTGTTGTGTATTTTATTACATACAGGTAGGTACATTTTTATTGTGAAAATGTAAATTGTCATAATTAAGCGATTTCAGCAATTTGACCCTAATGGTTTCTCAAAAACCTTCACCAACGTCTAACTGTTAGTAATTCCTTGACCAATGTGGAAACATAACATCTGATGTGAGGGTAAAACATAATAAAATACCAGGGGAACACAGCTATTCCCTCTTATTTGAGGCCCATATGTATAATTGTTTGCAACATGCATTGTAGGTTTATTCCCATGTCATGTTTCTAGTGTGATGTCATGTTGTCTCAAGAGACCTGTCCTCGTCTTCTTCTCCAGTCATTGTCCACAATGCCACAAAGTAGCAAAAAAAGATACACCGTACTAGTAAATGGGAAAAAGTAAAAATGAAAGTTTTAAAGCGAGAAAAGAAAAAAGAAGGTAAGATACGAAAACAGCCAGATGGGAAAAATTTAGCAAGAAACATCAGGACCCACTGTTTGATACATCAAATGGCCAGTCGTACAAGAGGCAGCTAAGCCTTTGCAGTAGGTTTAGTCTGAATATCCAGATGTTTGATTTGTTAATTAAGTCTCCTTCACAGTTAATCACTGTGTTTTTTCTATCTGACAACAGCAGGTAAGTCGAGGAGAGCGACCCTAAAATATAGAGGTATGATGGTGTCGGAAATGCAGAGACAGACTGCATTTGTTCTTTGTGGATAACATTTGTGTTTGAAAACCCATGCAGCCAAAAAAGTTGATGACTCAAAAAATAAATAATAATAATGATGAAAATGTATTCAATGCAGTGCAGCTCTTTAGGGACCACTGGCGATGATTTATTGTCAGGCTATAAGAGAGTACATCTCTGTTTTTGAGGCTTTAGATTGTTGTCAATCACGTGGTCCAGTAATAATGAAACAAACAGCATTATGACAATGCCCTTGTCCCCTCTAGTGGAGATATGTAGCACTGCGTTGGCAAAATAAGGCCAAGATGCAGCATGAGAGGTAAAGGTTATTTTTCTTTTTTTTTCTTTTAAGAATCGACTGCAAAACATGTCATCCTGCTGAATTCATAACTGAGCAAAGTAAAGATGTGTTTGTTCGGTGTGAATTGAAGAGTAAATCGAATCCTTTTTTCAAACATTTTACTCCCATGACAAATTCAATCAGGATGAGGTGCATTAGCAAAATGTCATACATGCCATGTGTATGTCGTACGAGGATGAAGTCATCCATATTTGTTCACGGAAACAGTTGTTTGTAATGATAAGGCTGACACACTTAATCTATTTGCACGTATTTTCCTGACAGTCCGGATTAACGGGCAATACGATTTTATGAGCAATATGTACAAAATACACGTACACATTTTCACAATTTCAAGGCATCAATTAAATTCACATATGGTTGCAGTAATTATCGTTATAGATAACTGGAATTAAAGGGGAGATATCGATGTGAAAGGAGGAGGGTGAGGTGCCCTGGAGAAATGAAGAGCAGGGGAGTGAACGTCAGGGCCAGGGAGTGCTAGTAGCAGAGACGACATAAGAAAACAACAACAGCTGTTTAGCTTGTGGCTAAAAACAGGATGGAACAACAACATCATTTGCGAAGAAAATGATCCGGGAAAAGAGATTGTACTGACTGGAAGATATGAAGTAGAATGCCTTAGATTGCCTTTTCTATTTTATCTCCATCTGGTGGGGTTTTTTCTGTGTTGCTCTAGTTTTTTTTTTTCCTCTGTGGTTTTTGATGTTATTAATTCTGATAATAAACTTTGCATATTAAAAAGCACAAATCCCCCAAAAAACACATTTTGAGTCCTTTTCCCTCCTGTCGCTCCACAGCAAAGTAAGATGGGATCTATCGGAGGTTTGATCACTTCTCAGAAATGCTTCGAAGTCCAAAAGCAAACTCTCAAATTCAAATTGTTGTAACATGAGGAACCTATGCAAGATTGTAGAAAGGCTGTTCCCCAAACTGCATCGTGCAATACAGGTTTGAATCGTCTCTTTTCAGACGTCACTGTATTTTGACTGCATAAAGACTGCATACAGGGTATTATTAGTGACTTGTACACACAGCTTTATTACAGTATCCAATGTATTTCTTGTATTGCACACACTTAATATGATGATATTTGGTACAAAACCCTCTCCCGATGCCTGCCAGAGAATGTGTGAGCACGCCAGTGACTGCTCTGCCCTTGACTTGTATCCATTCATCCAAGCGTGCTGGATGGTTTAGTTAATTAAGCTTAATCTACCCCCTGAGACAGATACGAGTGCTGTTACAGTGGCCCACTGAGCTGTCCCTGTACACTCTTTTCCGGACCCCCCCGTGGAGCCATCAGGCCCGCGCTACTCAACCATGTTCAAGTATACTGACAGGGCTCTGGAGAAACACATTACATATAACAGAGTTTAAAAAAATTTGGACCACAGAAGAGGAACAAAAAAAAGGTTTGTGAAATAATAGAGTTAAATGACTTAACCATTGGAATTGATGGCACACATCATTTAAAAGAAACGCAACCAAAAGCACATGGACTGTTGAGTTCGACATACTTGACTGGCTATGATTTTAATCACGAATATGCAGTCTGTTATATTTTATTGACCCTGCTGCTGAGAGCTAATTTGTTTATTCTGTGTCACATAGACAAGGTCACTCCAGAGGGAAACATTCCCGGAACATATTGGCAGGGCCGAAGTGTAAAAAAAGAGAAGAAGAGGGAATAAACTGCAGGTATAGAAATGCTTTATTTGCAGTGAAAGTGGGCACACAAGGAACATTGCCTGGTTAATTGGTGCTTGCACATAATGAAGACAGAGACGAAACAGGTGTGGACAGAAACACAACATCTGATATGCAGGTAATACTGTTTGACATACACTTCGTAAGCAATAGCATACACTTTGCAAACAAAAAGCAATGTCCTAGGAATCAATTTATTTCATTCATTCTTTTATTTTTTGTCACAAAAACATAGATATTAACAGAAATGAATGAGGAATAATAAGCAACTTGTGTGTAATAGATCAATATTCAAGATATGAAACTGCCAGAGAGAAGTACTTGCATGACACGTCACTGCAGTAGGTGGAAAGCAAAAGTGAAAACAGACCAATAGATTCCAACTTAAATGTATTCAAACATATTCCAGTAAAAGCATTTTTTTTATTTTATTTTTTACAAATATCATAATTTACTTGGCACATTTATGAAATATTTACGTATACTATATCACTCACTCCAGGAAATACACGACACCTTAGTTCGACGTACAAAATAATCTGGCGTTAACATTACACAAAAACAGTTTGCACACAAATATGCACGATGACAAATGTCCATGAACAACCGGGAGGGAAATGAGTCCACTCGAAAACACATGAATCTTCAAAGATGATCACTTTAACACTTTAACTTCAACACTTAATGGAATATATCGACTTCTAACAATAGTTCCTATCACATATAAAACAACAAAAATCCATATTCATAAAAACAAGCTGTACAAATAATAATATATACACAAGCATATTAAATAATGACATGAATAATATTTATGGCAGATAAAACGTCTAGTCGGAGTGTAGTTCAACCGTTACAGCAGAGTTTTGTGCTACAAAAAATACATTCTGATTAACAGAAGCCCTCTGGCCAATGTCTATTTCCCTGTTCTTCTTCTTGGCCTTCTTACAGCATAAAAGATCCAAAAGATGCCTTCGCAACTTTTGTGAGTGCATAAGCAGCAGAGGGTTCATACAGCAGTGAGAATAGGCAAGTATACGGCAAATATAATAGGCAATCTCCAAGCGTTCCATTGCATCGCACTCTATGGGTTCATAAAAAGACGCGATGAAAAGCAAAATATTGAAAGGTCCCCAGCAGATGAAGAACGCTGCAACAATGCATAGCACCACCACTACAGTCCTGTACCTTTTTCTGTTTGAAGCCCGCAAAACTGTCTTGAGGATGGCAGAATAGCAGAAAACAATGATGGCTAATGGGAGGAAGAAGAGCAGTGACGCCTGGAGATAATAGCCCAGGTTGATATCATGGTCATCGGAGGGATCTTCACAACGGGAAATACCGTCAGAGTGTTCCACCTTCACTGTGAAAGCATCTCTGAAGGATGCAGCGGTGCCGATGACCCAGGAAGCTACACAGGCTACCATTGCAAACCTCTGCCTCTTTACAGAGTTGCTCGGCCAGTTGTGCAGCACCACTATTATGAAACGATCCACAGTCATGGCAGTCAGTAGAATGGTGCTACTGTACAAACCAAGAATGAATACCGCAGTCATCAGTTTGCAGGTAAACTCACCAAAGACCCAGTGGTGCAGGGAATAGACGGCCCAGAATGGGAGCGTAAAACTAAAGATTAAATCAGAGCAGGCCAGGTTCAGGATGAAAAGATTTGTGACATCTTTCAGGTTCTCGTGGGTGATGAGAACAAGTAGGAGAAGACAGTTGCCTGCGACACTGATGATGAAGATCAAAATGAAGAAGGCACCACTGATAGTGTTGAAGTCAAACGTCGCCTCACAAAGATACACCACATCACTGCTGTCGTCCCCGTGTCCGCCGCTCACTGTGGAGTTGGACTCCATTGTAGGTTTTCTGAGAAACATGGCACAAAGCCAGAATTGGCAATATGTAATTAAGACAAAGCAAATGTCTACAACCCTTCAGCATTTTGGATTTTAAAAAGCAATTTTGCATATTAATAAATGAACATTTCAATATGGAGAACAATTAAGTGGGTCACCCCAAAATATGATGAGCAATTACACTCAATTTTAGGCAACTTACCCTGAACAATGGTGGTTACGTCTTGTGCTGAAGTGTGCTGTGGAGGACAAGTTGTTGTACAACAAAAAACTCAAGGTTCCTCTTTTTGTTTCACATTCAGTCAGCGATTGTGCAATTCAAGAGCATGAATACACTTTGAATTCGCAAAAGTGGTGACATAGCTGCTGCTTTTACAGCATTACCGAGAAACAGCAATGAGGGTTACTCGAAACAGAGACACTCCAGAACTTAATTTTTGAAATTAATTTTTATTGTAAAGCATAGATATCGATGTAAATATGTAGATGTACAGCAAAAAATAATGATGATGACATCATAATGTGAAAATCAACACTTTCACTTGCATGACTCCTACAAGACCCCGGATAAGCGGAGGAAAATGGATGGATGGATGGATGGACTCCTACAAGTGTTGAATGGGAAAATATTGAACAATTGATTTAAATGATTGATGTGAAAACATAAAAGTAAAATGCAGTTAATCAAAGTGAATCACATACAGTTATATTTTCTCTAATGCAATGTATTATCAATGCATCAGCTTGCATTCACATACATATAATATAGGGCAAGGATAGAAACATATAACAGCACAGCTTGATTGGAAACTATGAGGGAAATATCGGATACAATTGTGGATGAAATATTGTACAGTACATACAACTTTATCACAGAAAGTCACAGATCACATTTGTTCCTCATTCTGACATCTGAACAACTGAACCTCTTGACCATGTCGGCATGCTTTTATGGCTGCATGATCGACTGATTTCATATTTACTTTGATTGACGAGCAGGTGTACAGCTGTACCTCAGAAAGCGGCTGCAGCGTTTATGTCAGCTATTCAGGCTTATTGTAGTTTGACAACTATGCAGGGTAGACCTACTGAGTGAAGAATATAAACAGCCATGCTAGTGGCTCTGAAGACTTTGAGTTAAATGCTAATGTCATGCTCACTATGACCATGCTAACGTGCTGATGTTTAGCAGGTGTGATGCTTATCATGTTCACGATCTTAGATTAGCCTTTTCAGCTGTGTTTAGTACCAATTAGTAAATGTTAGCATGCAAAGAAACATCTCCAGGCTAGCGTCTGTTCTAAGTCAATGCAATGTGTCATTCTGCATTTTTTTCATCCAACTTATTTTGTGTTTACTTTTTGTGGTTCGACAGAATTTGCGTGACACTTCTTTCTTCGAACCCGGTATTTCTGGTTTCATTTCAGCTCTCTGTATCAACTACATCGAAAACTCTTCACCACTTGTTAGCGATGTGATAGTGAGCCGGCTTTGCCTGTTGCGGATGCCGCTGTTCCTGTGACCCCAGCCTTTCAGCATTTTCTTCAAGTGGTTTTTGAATTTAACCCCCACAAACACGTAAAACACAGGGTTGAGGCAGCAGTGTGAAAAGGCAAGAAGTCGGCTGATGTAAAAGGCGTAATCCAGTGGTTTTGATGCTTCACACATTACAGCCAAAGTCTTTGAGTTGACGATTTTTTGGTACCCGAAAGACAAGGACTTTAGAAATATCACTATGTTGTAAGGCGCCCAGCCCACAAAGAAAACAACCGTGAGACCAAAAATGAGTTTTAAAGTTTTGTTCCTTCTTCTTTGTGCGGTAGGACGCAGCAACCTGCACATGATCTGAGAATAGCAAAAAATGAACACCACTGAACTCAATATGAAGAGAACATTTTGCTGATAGGTTCCCCACAACTTCCAGTAAGAATTTGCAGGTCCACAATATTTCTGGTCCACTCTGGTGGAAATGAAGGCTGGACTGGCAACCAATGTACTCACAGCCCAAACGATCACACACGTTACGACACTGTAGGTGCCTGTGGTGGACACAATGTCAGACAGAGGATTCATGACAGCTACGTAACGGTGGGCAGTCATCAGGATGAGGAGGATACCACTGCTATAGAAACCAACGTCGAAGACAAAGATGACCATTTTGCATGTACGTTCCCCTAAAGTCCATCCATACATATGATCGTAGACCCAGAAGGGCAGACCTGCGGTGAAGAAGAGATCCGATACAGCCAGGTTCAGGATGAAAGCGTTGGTGAGGGATTTGACATTCTCATACCTGGCCAGAATCACAATGACCAAGATGTTGCCAAACAGACTGAGGATGACCACGATGGAGAAGAGCACTGTAGTGAACATCGCTCCAAACTGTATGACGCTTGGTTTGTTGCACATTTCATCTTCATGCGCATCGTAGTCATCGTAGTCGTAGGAATAATTGTCTGTGGTTGCGTCGAAGGTTGAGTCAGTTGTTGCCATATTTCCACAAGAGAAAGTCTAAATTGAAAAAGGCTTTGTTAGAGCGGTAAATCCAAGTCAACAGATCAAATGATACAGAAGTGAATGTGATGATTACATTGGAAACATGTTTTTCAGAGATTTATGTCACCATTTCATCAGTTAACATGTTAATAACTTGTTGTATCATTCTCTTGATACATGACGTCATTTTGTCTGGAACATGTGGTTATTATAGAGGGTCACTTTACCCAGATTACAAAAAAATCATATTTTCTTACTTATGTTTGGTGTTATTCAGCCATGTAGACACTTCTGGTTTTATTTGCTGAGACTCTAAGATATTCATCCAAAGTTTCTTCCTCCAACACTTTTTTTGTGGCGCTTACAACTTTAAAAAATATATATATATTTACAGGCACTGGAAACTTGTTTTGAAATTTCTGCATGCCATTTAATTTTCATGACTGAAGAAACACCACTCAAAGTTACAGTTTAGAGAGAGAAAAACACATTTCATTATGATATTAGCACTTATTTCTTAAGATTGGTGCCTGAAACCTCTGTCCGTGTTGGCAACACAGTCCCACAACTGTTCTCACATTTGAAGTCAAATGTTGTTGGTTCAGCAGAAATACATGACAACACCTTCATCCAGCTGAGCCATGCTCACTTCAAATCAGCGAGATATGTATTTTGGCAAAGTATTTTGGTTTCCTTGCGGTTGTCTCTGTGCTGTTATGAGGCTGCGATGATGTAACTGATTGTACTGATTTACAGCTTGATGTGACCAATAGTCACTGACGTTGTGTAACAACGGAAAATACAAATCAACAAAGATTTCAAACCATATGTTGATACTTTCAGTGTTCTAATGCGTGCACTATTTATTTCAACATAAAGTCTTATTTGTATTGTTGTTGTCGTTGCCTCCTGGGGGCCCAGCTTTTGGGGCACCAATTGTTCCAACTTTTGCAGAACATTAGATTTTTATTTTGGATGCCAAATCATAAACAGCTGATTGAGATAATGTGTTTTAGGACCTTTAAACAATTGACCACAGTCTCTTTCCATCAACAGTGTTCCTAATGATCTGGACTATCCACAGACTTTACTATGAACAGTTAAGGAATTGTTTTTGTGGCAGTAAGGTTGCTGCTGAAATAATTGTCAAGTGCCTCTAACGCTAGCAAAATAAATCCATAGCTATCCACATACTAGAGGTAAGGGAGAAGTTAATTATTTTTTCAAAGATTTCTTGAAAGCCACATTCTTGAAATAAGGAGATAAAGCATTCCTACTTTAATTTCTATCTTTCGTATTACACTGACAGGTTGAACTGAAAAGATACAAATATTTCAGTAAAAATGTATTTTTTACAAAATACAAAACATTCTAAACTTAAATTCAGTATCATGACAGATCCTCACTACAACAAATAAATGAGAAATGTGGAAACTTACAGGCTATCTGCACACACCAGAGTCCTTCATGCAAGTGTCATTGGAACTGGGAATTGTTCCTTAAGTATCAACCACAAAGGTGAACAGAAATCCAACTTCATTTTCAGATCACCTACACAAGTGACGTTTGTGAAAAGACTTGTTTCCTTGAATTTGAATCGTGAATACTTATTTTGAGTGGCCATTACTCTTGTTACACTTGAGTAAAGCATTTTCTCAGTTTCTCACAACTTTGACCCAGGATTACAAACAAGAATGGAGGAGGCATTGACTTTATTTTTCGAGAGTCTCCTATTGTCACAAAAAGGTGAAAAATGCCAAGGATGAAATTCTCACTGTTTTTTGTTTTGTTTTTGTTTTATCTAACAGTCCTCTGATTTGGGCCTCCTATAGAATCTTTTTTTTATTTCTATTTTAATTTTGTTTTTATTGTTGTTTTTTTGTATTCAATATTATTCACACAATAACAAAAATGATAAATAAAACATAATTATTTAATAACAACAAAATAAAATAAAGACGTTATTTAAATAAAGGCTTTGATTATAGTCTATTGAAAATAAATATTTATATGTATCTTTTGTAGCACATGATATATGTTTTTGCATATTATACAATGCATCTTGATGTCATGAGTTATTTACTGGTCCACAAAAATATATTTTTACATCAAAATTCCCATCAAAGTGTGTAATCATCGTAGTATTATATGTAATGAACAAAGGATGTCAGGTATAATATAGTCCATGAAATATTAGCTTCATGAAGCACGACACACGTCTCAGCTTCAGTCTGTTTATTTATCATTTGTCTCTCAACCAAACTAGGACAGATTTCAGCAGTAGCAGCTGAAGCCATTGATCCGTTAGACCTGTCAATCATCCAGTCCCCGCCCCTCAACGGGTAGCACGTTTCTGCTGTATCACCTACAAATAGGACACTCTGGACAGTTTTACACATCAAGTACGTTTATTATTCAACTGTTTATTTAACATTGAAGTGTTTCGCTTTACTTACTGCGATGGTTTGTAACAGAAATCTACATAAAATACGACCAGGAAACGAAGAGCTGGGAACAGGTGCTGATGTAGGATAGCGCTCGCCAGCTTTGACAAATCGATGTTTATGGTTCTGTTTGTTGCATTTTTGCTCATTTTTGCTGGTTTGTTGTGCCGCCAGTACATAACAATACATAAAACATGTCGTCAGTCGCCTGTCAAGGATATACTGTCGCTGCAAACAGGGATAAGCTTCAGTCTTTCGTCGTGATGCAAATGCTGTTCCTCTTCTGACTGTAGGCAAATGTTTGCTAACTTCTCTGAGCTAATGCCACTGTGGTTTCTTCCTCTTAACAAGTTCATGGACCCCTCTGGGGTATTAGTATTGTCTTATTTGTCTAAGACTTGTTGGTTTGGAAAGAATATAATGTAGTGTTTATGGAAAAATCCTTTACAGCAGGGGTGAAACTAGTTTAGGATGCACTATGTTTGTGTTTACCTCCATGTAGTAGCAGCTCTGGCATATTTTTACAGTATCATGCTGTAATTACTATTTATATTTTTGGGCTCAGGTATATCCTGGACAATTCAGGGATATGATGAACAGTGTTTACATCATGAGGATTATTCCACAAATACTCACAATCTCTGTCACTTTCATCTTACATGCAGATTTCCTGACTAAACTGCTCGTACCCAACCATGGCCTCCTCCTCCTCCTCCTCATCAGTTGGAGACAATCAACTGCAGAGGATAATCAGAGATCTGCATGGTAACTAGTTCACATTTACAATGAGCACCATCCCTTACAGTCTCTCTCAATATAATGCATGCTTGTTATTGTTTTCTATTTGAACTTGTATGTGTCTCCAAACAGGATGTATCAAGGCAAAAAAATAGTAGAATCTGCAGAAAGTATCTTGCTCCCAGAATAATTGCAAAACTTAGATCGATGATAGATTTCCATGTGGCAATGTTTTGTGCTTGTAGACTGACAAAAAATAGTATGGGAACATTAAACTGTGCAGATTCTACTATTGTTTTGGCCTTCTGTCTGAACACATTTTGATATTTGTGTGTGTGCGTGTGTTGACGATGTTGTTACCGTCTGGTTTAGATGCTGTGTTTGAGTTGAGTAAAGAACACAACGAGTGTGGTGAACCTGTAACCGACGACAGCGCCAACCTGCACAAATTCTTCTATAAACTAGAATACCTGCTACAGGTATGATGTCACACACGTTTTGTTGAGAGTTCATCAGGATGATCTGGTTTTGTGTTTTTGAAATGATCATGTCATTTTTCAAATGAAACAACCTGAGGAGTGTGGAGGCTTGAATCGAACATCAACTTTTGGGTTGAGTTGTCTACAGCTCAAACATATGTGACAAAGGGGTTGTGACTAAGGATTGCTTTGCTCCAAAAGGTCACAAGTTAAAAAGACTGGGAACCAGTTCTCTTGACCAGTGATTCCCAACCTTTTTGGGTTGTGAACCTTTAAATTGAAACACTAACGAGTCATTGTCTTTTCCTCCAAGCCTCTCTAACAGAGACCTAAGCTATGAGTATTTCACTACTAAAAAAAAAAAAAAAATGTGTGTAGCACATTTGACCCATTGAAATCGTCTTGTGACACTTTGAAGGTCTCCCGACCCACAGGTTGGGAACCACAGCTCTAGAGAGACAAAGGTGTAACATGGAGGACGTTCATAGGAATCATTTTAATTACAATTTCTACCATTAACATTAAATATTTACATATCGGGTCATGCCAGAAAAAACCCTTTTGCACAATCCATACTGCTGAAGACATTTTATAATATATATGTAACATTAATTATGCAATAATGAGGTAATGTTTCTTTCTCAGTTTGACCAGAAAGAGAAGACAACCTTTCTTGGTCAGAGGAAAGACTACTGGGATTACTTCTGCGACTGCCTGATTAAGATCAAGGGAGCTAATGATGGCATCCGTTTTGTTAAGTCCATCGCTGAGGTAATCCTCCTCTGCAACACACACACACACACACAGTCACTCTCGTTGCCTCAGCACTGCCATGTCGTGCAACACATGGAGACACGAATGCACATAACCATGTAACTAATCCTCAGGTGAATCAGGCACAGTAAGACTCTGTGCTGCCAATTCACTTGCTGCCTTACACCTTGTTCCTCACCTTCTATCCTGGGAATTCACAGTTGGTGAGCTTCATACTGAAATGACTGTAGTTGAACTAGTCCTCATTGTGCTATATTTAATTAGTTGCTTGTCTTTTTCCTGATATTGATTTTTGTGCTTCAGTTCGGTATCGAATGATTGTTGGGCTCTAGTGCAGCGCCATTGTTCCATTCATTAGGGAAATATGTGATAAGTGAGTGCCACATTTTTGTGAGCATATTACTTTTACTTTTCTTTCACTCTTCTTGTTTCTTGTCGGTCAGTCTCTGATGTAAATCAGTCTCCAGCTGGTGTCCTTCTGGTAGATCTGTGGGTCTGTTGTCTTACTTAAATCCCTCCATCTGCTATGTATTGGAGAGTCTGGATGTACTGACAGATACTGTACATTTAGAGCAGTGATGACACTGCATAGACAACTATTTTAATTGCATTTGAGTCATTTGTCAAGCAAATAAATCAGACTTTCCCATGGCCTCATTACATTCATTGTAAGCCAAATACAGTATCTTTGGATTTTGGACAAGACAATTGAAGACGTCATCTTAAACCCTGGGCTTTCATTTTATAGACCAAATAGTTATCGACTACGAGAGAGAGAGTAATGGCCAGACTAATCAATAATGAAAGATATCATTAATTCCTCGTCTTTTAATGTCCTGCAAGTGTAATTGTTGCCACATTTAAGTAGAGATTATTCAGAAAGGAGCCACTTCATGTAAAAATAGTTTGACCTGTATGATACTGACTAGACTGTAAAGAACACTGACTACTGAGGTCAGTCCACGTTGCAGAGAGGTAATGTCTGTGTTTATGTGTGTATATTTTTGTCTGTCCTCAGTTGAAGACCTCACTGGGGAGAGGAAGGGCCTTCATCCGCTACTCACTGGTTCACCAGCGTCTTGCTGACACACTGCAGCAGTGTTTTGTAAACCAGAAGGCCACAAGGTAAGAGAGAACACTCTTTCTATACACAACCACATTTGATATATATAGATATATATCTATATATATATATATATATATGAGAACTTTTTTACTTCAAGCTGCCGATACATGTTTATACTATATGAACTCTTCATGTTTGTGCTTTATGGTGCGATGATGTCTTGTTGAGGAAGTGCGACTCTCCCTTCCTGATGAAAGTCTTATTTCTGTTTTCACAGAAAACACAACAGCCACTTAGTCCATCCATAGACACCCACAGTCACGTCGCACTTCCTCAGCTGTTCATCAAACCGAATGCCAATTTAGTTCCTGCTTCATTTAACCAGGATAGCCTTTTGTGATTTACGTTGCTATTGCAAGAGAGCAAAAGGAAATTAAGTTAAAGACACTCCTGGAACCTGAAACACTTAATTACATTCTTTCAAGTGCTATGTTTGTATTTAGAAAAGATAAATATGCTTATTTCCTTTCTTGCCAAGAGTTAGATGACAAGCTTAATACAGCTCTCATGTTTCTAAATATCACTTTATTTTAGATTATATATTTCTAAATGTTCCTTGTGTTAAACCGAACATTTCCTGGAACAGTCTCATTAAAGGTCATTGTTGACAATTCATATTTAGTCTAAAAAAGCTACTTCATCAATCACCGGTTTTTATAGTACCTTTTATTTGTCATGCTTTTATTTATGCTGCATGTGATCAGTGATTATTATTTCATTTGGTCTCATCATGAACAGCACAGTATAACGTTAAACGTCATTGCCTAATCAACAGTATACAACATTGTAATCTGTCAAATTCAAATAAGTGTGTGTGTGTGTGTGTTTGCCTTCTCCTCAGCATTGTGTTTGGTGTTTTTTTGTTTTTATTCTTCCCACACAGCGACTGGTACTATGCCCGGAGTCCCCTCCTCAAGTCTCATGTCACTGCTGACATAATCAACCATCTTTATGAGCTCAACCAGATCCAATTTGACGTGGCAGCCAGAGGTTACGACCTGGATGCAGATTGGCCAACCTTTGCGAGGTAAAAAAAAATGCGGACGATTATCTGTTTACACTTTCCTTTTGAGGAAAAACACAAAGTTGATTCTGGATATTGTTTTGGATGAAAAAAAAAAACACACACTGAAGAAATAAAAGCTTCTAATTCTTTGTAAATTGATCGGAGACAGACCTTAAGTCATTCGATAAACACCCCAGTTTAGTGCAGTTAATGCAGCATTGTGGTGAAGCAATATTGAGTGTTTCACAACTTGAAGTAACACTTAATTATCTGATCACTCTGCACATTCACAGCTCTTTTTTTCTGCTCAAGCGTGTATAAATGTGTGCGTGTGAGACAGTGGGTGCCGACAATGTGCGAGCGCTGATCACTGTTCCTCACGTCAGCACCTTTGCCAAAACTTTTCACTTCCTTCTCATCAATTTGCAGTCACTCAGTCTACAGGCAGCGGACGCAGTTTTTTTTTTTTGGCCTAATTTGTGTTGTCGTTGTGCATCACATTATTGGGCTTACTGGTTAAATCTCACAATGCAATGCAGTGCAGCAGCACCTAGAACAACACAATGGTCCGGAAGATTACCTGAGAAAGGGTTGAATCAACACCTGTCACGCACATTATGAACAAGAATGAAGAAAACAAAATTCACAAATGCCATATTTCTTTCGAGGGCTGTTATAGAGGAATATATTGTACTGTGTAGATAAAGTATGTACGTTATGGTGTAAGGGCCTTGTGTTTTTGTAATTTCTTTTCAACAACTACTTGTTCCAATTGCTATTCATCATGAGTAGCCTGAAATTACACCTCCGCCCAAACCCAGTTAGTTGTTTTAACGTGAATCATGACTGGATGGAAACAGTTTCATCACTTCACCAGAGAAGAAATACGAGCATGCGTTCCAGGAGTAGGCTTACTTAAGTTACTGACCAAATTTCTTGTGAAGTCTGAATGCAAAGTATTGTGTGTTAAGGTGTTGTTGCAATCAGGGCACGAGAACTGTGCAACAATTTGCTTGAGGAAATGACATTATTGGTAATAATTTCCAAGAAAGTACTTGTACATTCTGACATGCAGTGACATTTCAGTTGTCACTAAGCATAGAAAAAATGAATAATGTTCAATATGTTTTATTTCAGTAAATTATTCAGTTGGACATTTCATTTAAATTCGTAATAATTTATGCACAAGATATAAGCTGAACATGCAGAAATGTGAAGTTCTGAATTACAGGCAAACATATTCAAAAAATGTGGAGATTTTTTTGAACAAATAAATTATTGTAGGTTTTAACCAATAAATGAAATTTGACACACAATTTTAACGGTCATTAAGTCACTAATTTTTTGCAATTCTTTCAAGGAAGTTCCTCTGAAAATCAGCAACGACATAAAAACCTCGCCCTATTACGTTCTCTAGCTATTCTATCATTTCCTGGTTCTTTCTTAAAAACACACACAATTACTATGCACTTAGTATTCGTACTGTGGAAGGGCTTTGTCTTGATTTACCTTTTGTATAAGTTGTACCAAATTACATTGTCCATTCTGGGAAATTTCTTTGGAAAATATGAGGAAGTTAGGAGACCCATAAAATACCCTGTTGAGCTCCCTAAATACTTTTTTCAGTCAACTTAAGTTCTTCTTTTGTGTAACGGTTGTTGTTTTTTCATCAGTTGGATGTCATGTTTATCTTACTCTTACTCTTTACCAGTTGTTGAAGATCTTAATATTTGGTGTCTTATTGTGTCAAAGGCGAACTTTAGGTACCGCCTCAGCAGCTTCTGTGTGGAGGCCTCCCAGTCGCTGCTCCAGCATCAACAGTCTCGTTAGCGGCTACTCACAGGTACTTCAATACATACTAAACATAGACAATCCTGCACAAATATTTGAGTAAATGTGACATTCAAACTTTAATGTTCTCTTGTTCCATTCTCTGACCAGGCGCAGGAGTTTGTCCCAGTCTCAGACCTCAGACACTGTCTCCTTGGTGAACTGGGGGAACTGGGGGAACCTTGCAGTATTGCAGAGAACCTCCGCATTGAGCTCGACCAGTCCGAGCTGAAACAACAGGAGCTTCTGGTACGGGTTCAGGAGTTAGGGAAAGAGGCTGCTGAGCTGAAAGATGTGGTTAAGGACCTTCAAGGCCAGCTGTTAGCAGCTCAGAAGTCCTCTGGTGACAAAGAAACAGATCATCAGGAGAGAGCAAATCACCTTCAAACCTGTAGCGAAGAATTAATCGGGGAACTTAAAGACAGACTCACGGCTGCTGAGGACAAAAATATGGAGCTTCTTTCTAAGTTGGACGAGGCGCTTAAAGAAAAGGGACAACAAACCACGAGCTACTGCGACTCAGCCTGGAAAATCCAGGAACTCCTGGATGAACTCAAGACAACGGAGGAGGAAAGGATGGAGGCAAAGAGAGAGGCTGAGGACAGGGCCAGGCACTCCGAGCGTCTGTCCCAGGAGCTAAGACTCAGGGAAGAAGACTTGAGGAACAGTGAGGCGAAGCTGGCTAAAGTAAAATCCAGAGCCCATGACGAACGTGAGGCGGCGCTCAAGCGGTTGGAGGAGCTCCAAAGTGCAGTTGGTCGAATTCAGGGGGCGCTGAGTTTGAAAGAGAAAGAGACGGGGAACTTGAGAGCCCAGCTTCAGGATCTACAAGCATCACTGGAGTGCAGAGAACGACAGGCGGAGGACCTGAGGAAAAGACTGCACGAGGAGAGGGACGAGGTAGGGCAGATATGTAGGGTGAGTAGTAGCCAGAATGAGGAAGTCGAGAGCCAGCTGCTGGATGTAAGAACGGCTCTAAAACAACGAGAGAAAGAGCTCGCCTTTAGTTCAGAGAAAATCAAGCATTTTGAAGAGCAGTTGGAGAAGTTAAATGTTGAGAAAGAAAGTTTGAACTCTCGACTTGCTGATAATGAAGTTGCTTCCTCTGAGAACCTCGAGGACTACAAAACCAAATGCAGAAATCTCGTGGAAATAAATGCTAAGCTACTCCAAACAGTTAAGAAGAGTGAGGGGAGCATTACAGAGCTGACTGAGAGCAGGACCGCCTTGTTAGACCAGCTTGCTTCTTTCAGGGCTTCTGAGAAGCACCCAAAGGGCAGAGTTGAGGCTGCAAAGATGTGTGTGGAAGATGGGGAGAAGAAGCTTCTCGATGAAAACCTGCATTTGGAGGAGATTTCCCAGAAGGCGCTCGTCCAGAAGGAAGTATGTGATGCTCAAATCAAGAAGCTAGAGCATGAGAACGGGGAGCTTCTTGAGGTCCAGACCTCGTTGAAGAAACGGTCGGCCACAGCTCAACAGGAACTGGACTCACTTACTGCTAAAGCTGAGCAGTTGGACAAGCGCCTCATTGTGTCCCAAAGAAGCCAAGTAGAGTTACTTGAAAAACTCCAAGAAACCGAGATGAAACTGAGAGACCAGTCTGTCGAATGCGGGCATCTGCAAGCTAGAGCAGAGGAGCTGGAGAGCAGGACTGGGGAGCTTCATGCTGAAAAAGGAGCTGCAGAGAGCAATGAAAAGATGCAGAAGCTTCATGATGAGCATCAGAAATCCTCAGTGGAAACCAAAGAGGCCCCGTTCAGGCTAGTTTTGGCTGAGGCTCAGCTGGAGCTCAACCTAAGGGAGGTGCAGCGGCTCCAGGACGAGGTGGTGGAGCTCAGGGCTCAGCTTCTAGCAGGAGCTGAGGAGCGGATGAAGGTTCAGGCCCTTCAGGAGGTGACCGAGTACTCCAGGGAGGACCTCCGTGTCTTAGCAGAGCAACTCAAAGCCCAGGTGGAGGAGCTGAACCGCCGGCATGTGGATGAGATTCTCCGATCCCGGGAGCGAGAAGAGGCTCTTACCCGGGAGCGTGACGGTGAGGCTCAGGCTCGAGCAGGTCTGGCTGCGGAGGTGACGGCCTCCAGAGAGGAGCTCAATAAACTGAAGTTGCGTTACGAGGGCTTGTGTCTGGAGATCAGTGAATCCGGGGAGGCGCTCCACAGAGCCAACACAGAAACGGCTGAACTCGGCGTGCACGTGTGTGTGCTCACTGCTGAGAACGAAGAGGCTCGTCTGCGCTGGGAGGGCTTGTCAACAAGGCTTCAAGAGCTGGACGGGGAGACGGAGAGGCTGAATACCTACACGGAGCAGCTGAGACAGGAGAACCAGCGACTGCTCGATCGGCTCCATAACGAAGACGGGTTGTTGGCAACCAAGCAGGAGCTGCAGGAAAAGCTCAGCAAGGCCAAAGAGCAGGCTGGGGCTGTGCAGGAGACTAGCAAAGAGGAGATCCAGGCTATCCGATTCCAGCTCAGCAGCCAAGCCTTGAGCCACAGCAGCCAGCTCCAGGTCAGCCACAAACAGCTCAAGAAATGAAGCATGCGTTAATGTGTTTGTATGCACTTAAGTAACCCGGTTACAGTTGTTCCAATCCTGAACATTGGACCATAAAATGAAAGCACATTTGTGTTGTTAAGAAAAATTGGATTGCTGTCCTGCTACATGTAAACAGGGATGTACAATGACCAGGTTACTACAGTGCACCTAGTGTCCTCCGATTATCTGCGTACCCTGGTTGCTAATGTGCATTTAATAACACTGCAAGATTGTTTTATGTTCAAGGTAATATCAGCAACGCGACTGTAATTTCTGTATTTGTACCATGTTTGCTGAATAATCAGTTGATGAATTTGTATTCTCATCCAGACTGTGACTCAAGAGTTAGAGGAAGTGAAATTGAAGTGGACGACTGAGTGCGAGATAGTCGTCGAACTGGAGAACAAATTCAAACAGCGCGAGGTGAGAGGACACACTGATTCCAGATCTGTCAGAAAGTTTGGTTTATCATTAGCAGGTTAATCCGGCCCCCATAGTATCACCAAAGTGTTCCAAGGATGTTTTACGTTCTGGTAGAAATGCATGTTTGTACAGTTGTTTCGGACTGATAATGGAAAACAGTTACGGTACATTGTGTATATCGACAATTGAAGTCATCATAACATTATGGTCACAGGAGTGATTCGCAAAGAGCCAGAAATAATGTCTTGCTTTGCTGTCCTGGTTTCAGGCTGAGAATCAGAGATATTGCCAACAGATTGACGAGAAAAACATCCAGATGGCCGGTTCTGAAAGTCTCATCCAGCAGAAAGACGACGAGATAATCCATCTGAAAGGAAATTTATCAAGGTGAGATACTGTATTCATAAGCACACATTCTGGTCTGAATTAGAGCTCTGTGAAGAAATGTTTTTAATCTTGTGGGTTTGGATCGGAATGTTTATTTTTCATTTAGCATGCCTCATCTAGGAATTTGTCTTATTTGTTTCTGTATTGTTTTTAAAACTCTGGTCTAAAAATACAAACTGCATGGACACAATCGCAGTCACCAGAGATTCCTCATGTTTCTTTTTGGGCATATCATGAATCGGCCTGTGTCTTTGTATGGATGCAGGTCTGAGGCTGGTCTGACAGCGGCTCAGCAGACCTGTCAGGAGATGAGTGAAAATCTACGGAGAGCCACACAGGACAAACAGAGCTTCGATCTTAAGACGTCCGCCGAACTCGATGATCTTTACCGCACCAAAATCAATTTGGAGGAAAGGCTCGTAGAACTAATCAGGTACAAGCATACTGATTTACTCTGATTTACCATGGCGTACCATGTTGGTGTGTCTTTGTTTTCCTTTTTGTTAGTGACGTTAATTTGGTTTAAATCTGCACCACGCAGGGTTGAGACATGATGCCTACATTTGTTGCGTAATGTCTTTGGGTTTGGGTTTTCAAATGGCCACAAACAAACCATCTACATCAGGGGTCTCAAACTCCCGGCCCGTGGGCCGGATGCGGCCCGCTACGTAATTTTATGTGGCCCGCGAATCCGCCAGCAAAAAAAAAAAAAAAAAGTTTATTTATTTATTTTTTAAGTTAGACTTGATAATAAAAATATCCCCATAGTCGAAATTATGAGATAGAAAGTCGAAGTTATGAGATAGAAAGTCATAATTCTAGATAGAAAGTCAAAATTATGAGATTGAAAGTCAAAATTATGAGATACTTAAACAGTCATAGAAGCAGCTCTTTGGCTGGTTACTGTACAGTTAACATGGAAATGTATTGTGAGTACATTGAAGACTACTTTAAACTGTGAATGCAGAGAGTTATTTAACAATATGTTACGAGTAGTTACATTTACAACCGGCCCTTTGTGGGCGACCATGATGCTGATGTGGCCCGGAGTGAAAATGAGTTTGAGACCCCTGATCTACATTGTGTATTTTGCAGTATACTGTGCATTTGCAAATAGTCTTGATGGTGCTCTCTGCAGGGAGAAAGATGCACTGTGGCAGAAGTCCGATGCCCTGGAGTTTGAGCAGAAACTGCGGGATGAGGAGACTGAGCGGGACGTCAACTACTGTCTGGGCTGTCGCAGTCAGTTCAGCTGGTGGCTCCGCAAACACAACTGCAGGTCAGATGGTCCTCTGTAAATATACTAAATAAATCTACTTTACTTTATAATAGATATGTCACCAGGTAAACCAATGACACTAATGTCAATGTCACTACTTTTAAACCATTTCCCTTTGTGATTGTTTCGGTCAAGATGGGGAAATGTTACAGGAACTGAAGTCCAATGACATTTTCTTCTGTATTTCACTTCCCATTTCGACTTACCAACTTTAACCCAGTAGTGAAGTAAGATAACCACTGCCAATTGAGTGGTACAATGTTGCTACAATGCTGTGATGTTGACTTTAGACTGATAAATGCCCATGCAGATCCCGCTGTTCTGGTTGTATAGAAAAGTAGATTTCATGCACATGAGGGTGTTCTTCATACTATCACAGTTTTCCTCAAATTAGATTTTCAAAATCGCAATATATTGAATTGGAACCTCTTCTATCGTGTTACGTATCGCGTTGCCAGATTCTTGCTGAAACACAGCCCTCCTCCATGTAGCGTCGGTGCTTTTGAATACCGACAAATACATGAATTATTGTATTTGTACAGCATGTGATGTTGCACTACAATTAAAGGATGAACATCTTACGAAGTGCATTTCAACATTCTTCTGTAACCAATTCTAGATTACTTAAATTTATAAACCATGTATGTTTGTCAGGTTGTATCAGTACACAATGAGCATGTTGATGAACACGTCTGAGAGTAACGCAGTTCATTGGAGAAGCAGTGCAATCGCTACCTGTATTGTAACTTAATGCATCACTGGAAGGGCAACTTACTGCTCGATATCTGAAATGTTTAAAACAGCATCTTAAATGCATGTCTATCAGTGGCAATTTCTTGACGAAAATAGCAGCTGTTAATTTTCTGATGCATGTCTGTGTATTGACTTGTTTTATTAATGTATCGCTCTTTTAAAAGCTTTACTTTCTTTCACACGAAATCCTCTCTGCACTATAATAATATACGTTTCAAAAATGATAAGCAATTTTTTTACTCAATCCCCAACGTGTGTATTCCCAGACTGTGTGGGCGTCCCTTCTGCTACTACTGCTGCAGTAACACAGTGAGCACCCAGCAGGGCGGCCACAGAGAGCGCTGCTGCAGCGACTGTTACAACCAGCACAGTGCAGTAATTGAGCGCCACCCACAGGAGGAAGTGAGTCACAGCACACCAGGGACGCCTTTCAGTCGTTTGCTGCAGGCTGGGAGGGCTGTGACGAGTGGTTCAGGTAACATAGCACACACATACACACACGCACACATGTAGTGTGTCAAATGCTGAGGTAAATGCACACTTAAAAATTGGGTTGTGTTGTCAGCGGCATACACAGTGCAGTATGAATAGAGTAAACAATAAATAAATATTAGCAATACATGTTGGAAAAATGTCTTTATTTTCTAGGAGCAGATGAAGGTGACAAGCTGAACGATGGTATTTTCGACATCATCACAGAGGAGGAGGTGAGCGGCGTCTATGACAGTGACTCCCTCTCTTTTGCCACCGCCTGCTCTCCTGCACACGGACAGCAGGGGGCAGCACAACTGTAAGTATCTCGCATGCGTTCACTCTCAGGGGGAGTTGATGGTGAACCAACACATGAGATATTTATACCAATCACAAAAATTTATTTTTTTTATTAACATGCCACTCTCAAAACAAACTGTTCAGTCTGTTCCACATTTAGTTCTGCAGCCCATCACACAAAAAACTGGAAATGTTTGCAATAATGAAAATAAATTCTGGAGCATGATCTTAAAAAATGAATGGAAATTAAATTAACTCGTTTCAATTACATTTTCTTTTCAGCTTTAACATTTTTCTGCATTCATTGCTTAAAATATGTCATATAACACATGCACATATTTGCATTTTTGGCATTTACTGTACAGCCCTACTACGTGTGTACTTTCTTGCTTTTAATGCTGTTACGGCCTATTTAATGTGTCACAGGAAGTCACATAGCTAGTTATTGAAGAACCTTTGCAAAAATGTCAACAAAATGAAAAGAGAAGGCAGCTGGAACACTTGAGTAACATTTATTGATAAAATGATTTACAGAAATAATCCAACAAAAATGGAAGCAGGGACATCAGGGTTTCTAAGTCCAACATAATAAACACAACCCCCTCACTAACTGGAACACAAGGAGTTAAACTGTCCTACAGAAACAAACAGAAAAACAGTACTGAGCTCCCTAACTGGCCCCAAAACAGGAGAAAACAGAAATGACAAACTAAATGGCAGAGAACTCCGACACGGCTTCCCCAAAGTTATCCGGACTGGTTACCAAACAACTCCCCAACAACTAGCCAGCCAAGACAGACGGTAACTACATAGACCTGTTCCAGGGAACAACCCAAACAGAGGTGCAGCAGAAGCCAACAAACAGCTCGACAGCCAAGAGAAAAAGGGGCTGAAGCACTGGATCTGGGGGTTGATATCCAGCTCCACTGACAGACTGATGACTTTGTGGATGCTCCAGGCACTGAAGGGGGGGGGGGGGGGGGGGGGGCTGCCAGAGCTGAAACTCGGAGACAGCTCTCTTTTTCCAGTTCACTTTGATTGATTCTGTCTGTATTCTACCTTTTTAATTACAGTGGATTAGGGTGATACAAATGTATGTTTACATTATGTAAGTGTAGAATAGTAAGTGTAGAATATCCATCCCTCGTTCTAGGAACAGCAGTGCCAGTGCAGGAGACCTCACATCAGATGACACTGAGGACCTGAGTGCTACAGTACAGGATGCAGAGATCTGCCTGCTAAAGTCTGGAGACCTCACGTGAGTTTCGCATGCAGTGAAAGTTACATCAAAACCCCGAGTCGTGTTTACGAATGGACGCGGTCACAAGGTTAGACTTAAACTTTCAGAGGGAGTTTCTAATGTATTCTTCTGGTGAAAACTTTGCACTGAATCTCAAAATGGGAAGTGAAACCTGAAGCGAATTCATGAGTGGCATGGACAAGTTCCCTAAATGTTACGTGGTACTTGGACCTCTGTTTAACTTCCTTTGTAATTGGGAGGAGTTTTGTTCAGAGAGAGCTTCAAAGCCTTGTGTCATCAGGTACCTGATTTAGCAAAGCACTAAATCCTATCCCCAAAAACTAGAATAGAGTGTGAATTTTTAAGCGGAACGCCATTGATTTTAAACTTCAAAGTCTGTTTATGGGTCTAATAATGTATGTGATAAAAGTTCCAAAAAGCCTTTTGTGCAAAAAAGAATATGGAGGCGTAGAGTTAGAAAGAGGTGACCTTACCAGACCTCTGTAGCCTGCTGCTCATCTCTACTTGAGGCTAGCAGCTTAAAGCTACATTAGCCCCTTCTAGGATAACCACTGACACTGATACAAACACTTTACGACAACACGTGAACTCCTCTTGCATCCTGTTTTATTCCCTCTGCTGTAGGCTCTCCGTCCTCTTCACAGTGGAGGACATCTCAGGGTTTGGGGACAGCTCTCGGGAGCTCTTCATCAAGTCCAGCTGTTACAGCACCATCCCCATCTCCATGAGTAGTCCTGGTCCTACGGTCTCCTGGACGTTCACCTCTGAACCGAAGAGCATCTCCTTCAGTGTGGTCTACAGGGAGAGTACAGAGACCCCGCTGGAGCAGGCCAAGGTGAGACACCAGTCTATGAATAGAGGGAACGAGGGCAGATACACTTCTCCAAAGACAACCAAACGGCAGCAAAATGCAGTATTTGTGGAATTAATTAAGGATTTAAGGCAACTAAAATATACAGAAGTATATTTCTCTTCTGTAGTTATCAATATCTCATTGGGATATCACAATATGACATCTTTATATCATAATTATCACAGTTTTCACAATGAATTAATAGTTTTAATAGGTCTATGAACTAAAATATGTATCATCATCAACTATATCCCTTTAATTTGTTAAAGTCATCAATAGTGCTTTTTGAATAAATACGCACAATTCAATTGATTTGGAAATAAAGAATCTTGGCATTGGCACTCTCTAGTATCTATCTTCAGCTGTTAGCTGTTGCTGCTAACGTTAGCTAGCTCTCTTCTTGCTGATTTGAACACTGATATGTTGTTCACAGTGTAACATTATCAGGGATCGGCGACTAGAAAGCATAAAGGCCGATCTCCATATTGCATATTGAGAGGAGAGATTTAACAGCACACACAAACAACGTGTCTCGTAAAGTCTCGCTGGCAAACTCGGTTAATCCTGACACCCTTAACGTCCAACAAGATTTCCATCCTCTGCGCTCCACAGGTCTTGATCCCGCTGACTCGCTGTAACTCCCACAGAGAGACAATCCAGGGGGAACTGAAAGTCAGAAACGCTGGCGAGTACACACTTGTCTTTGACAACTCTTTCTCCAGGTCAGTCCCTGTGTGCTCCATGTGAGAACTTTATGCATTTGTAAGACATCCTGTTGGCTCTTTAGCACAAACCGCTACATTTGCATAGACCTCTGCTAGACTAGAAAGTAAGAAGCAAACTTAAAAAATCCTCTGTTTTTCCTGTTAATCAGGTTCATCTCAAAGAAAGTGATGTATCATCTGACTCTAGACAAGCCTGTCGTCTATGATGGAACTGACCTCCTATGAACGTGACGGGGAGGAGGAGACGCAGGTGTGACACTGACTGTTGTAACAGACCAGGTGTTTAATTAAACTCATGCACATAGTTTCAAGGCATCTGGGTTAGAGTCCACCGGAGTCCACCAACCTGGGTGCATTTTAAGAAAAGTAAAACAATGTTACATCATTGAATGTGAGCATGCACTTTTAAAAAAGCCTGACGTTGTAGTTTAAATTCAACATTCAGGGTATCAAAGGTCACTCTGAGATGATTGGAGGATTGTTGCGTATTTGAAAGAGAACAACTTGTTTGCCTGTGCACATACAGGTTTCCCAGCACCAACAGATGTAGCTGCTGTTGGCAACATTTGTTTAACTGCATCCTCGCAGAAGTAAAGCTGCGTTTTTACTCGTTAGCACGAGGCGCAGTTGCTTGATGTGTCACTGTTTGTTCCCATTATTTGCCTCGTCTCGTGAAGTCGGACTACTTTTAAAATGGGACTAATGTGCTCTTTGCACAGTGACAAAAATACATTTCCTCTGTCATGCTATGTGTCATTTTATGTTGTCGTATCAATATTCATGATGTTTTAAAAACAAAATGTCCCTGAAAAGTGAGAAAATATTTATGATTAAAAGAACCAGACAGAAAGGTCTGTTTTAAAGTATCTAGGGAATCGGATATGATTGTGAATATGTGACAAATCATTACATTCCTCATTACAAACTCATATAAAGATACAATATTGCCATGAATCATATCCTGCTTATTAATTGCAACATTACCCACAATGGCCTAATACACCTTGAGTTATTTACCAGATAACTACCACACTAAAGACGGTTCATCTAAATCTCTAATCAATCTATACTTTTTTTAAGTTTGAAAAATGTAACTCTAATTTAACTCTAACCTTAACTTTATTTGTTTTTTACTTGCGTAAATGCTCCATTAGTACATTAGTTAGTATTTCATGTAATAATCATTGGTGGAGACACTTGGTTTCAAAGTTCATGCTGATCCAGTCAGTGGGTATCTAACGATTGTTGCCTTCTCAGCTGTCTGAAATTGCAAGAAATGTTTTGTTTTTTTGTTGCGTTGCGATGATGCTGCAGAACAGGAAGTAGCAAGACTGCAAAACCGCCACATCACTCGGTTTGAGTTGTCTTCAGGACACAGGCTTTAATTTAATGCAGTTTTAATGATTGCAGTTGAAGATTTCTATGCATGCAAACACTAACAATGTGCACATATTTCCCAGATTTAACCCTCAAGCGTAAAAAAAAAGGGGGGGGGGGTGGGGCACATGTCAAAATGTAGGTTTTAGTGTTTTAAATATTTAGCTGTTACTTGAATCGTCAGATTGAAGATTTTGTAATACACTTAGGGAAGATAGAAGCTGAAATGACATTTTCTCATGACGTACATGAAGCCTTTTCGATGATGAAATGTTTATTTTGGAAACAATACATAATTATAATAACAACACTTTATTTTGTAGCATGCTTTTCTAGACGGGAAGAGACGTTAGTTCTTTTATACAGGTGTTTACTGTTGCTCTGTGATGTTCTGCAGTGTGTCAAAAAGAAATGTGAATCTCAGCATACAGCCTTCAAATAACACGCGTCTAAAATCACTTTTATACTTGTCTTATATGGACCTTTTTATTTGACGGCTTTAATGTTCAAACGTACTTTTTTGTTCCTCAACTGTGTCTTCACTCATCATTTTGATGATTCTGACTTGAATATACAAAAACATTGCTACGCTTTTCAACAACTCATTTCAAATTAAAAACAATATCTTCCAGTATTTTAAAACCATTTTGTAAATTGTATTTTGAACATGACACGAGGAAGAAGATTACGAAAAATGACAAATGACACTTAAACTTATCTGAGAGATATATTGCCAAAAATATTGGGGGTCGATATTTGTCTGTTTCATTGTTGTTGAATGGGAGTTTCTATTAAAAGGCATTGCGACATGACTGCTGTATAATGCACTCTTGAAAGGGCTTTTTGTCCGTCTGTATCCCATGAGCCTTTGTGCCAGTTAATGAATGTGTTTTTCTTTTCATCTGTATCTAGTGAGAGTGTGATGGCAGATGTTTACTACTGGATTTGACAGAGGGAAGCTTTCACTCTCTGGCTTAACCTGCAAATGAACTGAAATATAATTTACATACTAAATAATTAGAGTAGAATGGATTAAAGATTGTGGACAAATAAATAAGGATTGTGTGATAACCAACTGACTGAGTTACTTTACTGGATCTGCTGAATATTCAAGTGTGATTTTGCTGTCCTCACTGTCCTCACAATTCAGACACAAGGATATTCAAAGTGCTCTACAGAAGCATATGAATATTTTACACATGAGACGTTAAGAAAACATTACAATTGCTTTTAAAAGTCACAACAAGCAAAAGCAAAGTGAATAATCTCTGGAATCGTACAGTTGTCTTGATTTTGTGAACGCTCGCATGCTGTTCACATTGAAGATCTTTCCCATCTCTACTCTACTCTACTCTAATCATCGATATATTTACCAACTGGAAATGAGGCAATACGCAACTTTGGAAGGTTACCGCACGTTCAAGATGTTGGCAGTTTTATTTTCATTTTTGGCAGCTGTGATCAGCTCCTCTATTTGCTTTGTGCATTGCATTGTGGGACGATGGTGTCCATCTACAGCCCACCTACAAATCACTTTTAGTAAGCGTACCGAATTTCCTTTTTATTTTTGTCGTCACTTTTCCAATATGAACGCACTACACACTCAAAACCTGCTTAGATATAGTGAGCAGTATTTTGGACAGAGCTGATGACTTCTTTAGGGATTATTTCAGGGTGCGTGCGTGCGTGCGCTTGCTTTTACGTACACACCTCCTCGCCTGCTTGTGTTTTTCTGAGCATTCATGAGTGTATCGTGCTTGTGTGTGCACAAGCTATTGTTCTAGCAAGGTGTCCGTCTGAGAGACAGTGTTTATGTCGCGAAGCCCATTCTGTTTCTCAAGGTTAATGATCTCATTCTAAATCATGTCGCATCCTCCTCCTCCTCCTCGACTGTATTTCTCTCCTCCTGCTTGCTGCCCTCGCTGACTCGATCATTCGCACTATCGCCGTGCACATGTGTCTTTGCATGTGTGTGTGTGTATGTGTGTGTGTTGAATGATAATGCAGCATACAGATAATCAATCCACAGAAGGGGACATTCACACATAAGTATGCATTGTACACTCATATAATATGCACATTTCTCATAAGGCACTCTCCATCTTGAGCAATATAATTTCCCACTCGCACACTATAATAAAATATGATGAAGAACATGCCTTAACCTCTCCCCTCCTCACTTCTGGATACTGTGTATCTGACAGTTACACCGGAATTTGCAGTACATCTGAAAGCTCTGTGATAAAACGTGTCAGCGTTCAACTTCCTTTTAAAGCAAAAAAACACTTTTATTATCGCATTCTTGCTGCTTGTCTGTTTGAACACTGGACGTGAGACATTTTGCAACATGTGTCCACCGAGAATCAAAGAGTCTAAAGTGTCAGACACGTTGCATTTGTCTGCGTTACCTGAAATGTGTCACGAATCATTTGTCTAGAGTGCTCTTGTGTGAAGCGATGTGCTCTTCACAGTTTAACTCCTCGAGCAGATAACGATGCCTGTCAGTGGTTGAAGAACACACAATGAAATAATTAGGTTCCCATAAACCAAAACTAACTATTATTAAAACTCTTTCATACACACCGACACATCATTTACCGTTTACCAATATGCCCGCATCTGTCTGGGATCCGAGGGTTTTGGGGCCCCTGAGGCAGTTGCACACTTTGCCAGGTCATTAATCCAGCCTTGCTCATAGCTACAAGTCATAGTATGTCACCAGGTAAGAGGGAACAAAGACTATGAGCCCACACAGGCAGTCACGTAGCAAGCAACACAACTCATTGCTGACTCTCAACCTGCTCTCTTTTCTGAATATGAATCTCTGCCTTCAGCATTTTTGGACAATGTTTTTTTTTTCGGTTTCTTCTTCCATCTCGCATCAAACAGTTCAACTATAGGTTCCTAACGCAGTGATTTATTATCTCCATTTTATAGATTTGGTTAATTGCGTCTCTTCATTTGCTTACTTGTTGTGCCTGTGGTTTCAGCCTGTTCTTTTGTCATCTGTTTAAGTGCCGCTACTCTAAATTCTAAGTAGATGCATATCAATTTGTTAAGAGACTGGCTGTGCTGTTCTGCCAAGTGATAATTGCTTTGGGCCAAAAAGGAGTGTGCGCTGAAAAATGTTAACTCCGACTTCACTTATTTCAGTCCAATACTGCTGCAGAACCAGACAGGAAAAGAATAATGTACTCTACTCTTCTCCTCTACTCGTCTGCTCCACGTGGCCTCGACATCTGCGTTGCTGGCAGTAAAACAAACAATATTAATGAACTAGAAAACACAGAAAAATGACTGTTATATTGTGAATATCTGACCTGACTGTGGCAGCTTATGTCCTCAAACAAAACCATCGTGGACAAAGTACATTTTAGTGACATGTAAAGACGCAATCAGTCGAGATTTAGGAAGGGGAAAAAAGTCAAATATGAACTCTAACAACTAAACTGTCCTGCCTTGTATTATAAGCAGAGAATGGCCGAACAAAATAATGTGATTTGATGCAGTTCTGTGTGACTCTTACATATATCTTCCACTGTAGGCTTTAGCGTCTCAGAATCACAGCAGATGAAGTCTCCGGCAGCACGCTCTCCACAGTAACACTCCCAGCTTGAGAGCTCTCATCCTATTCAAGCTTTCCCCTCAGACACCTTAACATAATCTGTACCTGCGTGACACGGCATTATCATAACTGAATAAAGATGGTCAGAGTGAGTTGGCAGCCTCTCTGTGTGCAGAGGTCACAGCGGCACTGATATGAACTCGCCACCGTGTCCCCGCAGTGTATATGCATGAATGTGTGCGAGTATAACCGCACAGGGAGTGTGTGTTTGTGAGTGTACCTCCATCTGTCCACTCACTGTGTATGCATGTGTGTGTGTATGTGTGTGTGTTTCCTCTCTCAACAATTGTTCTCCTCTAGCTCTGCAGCCCCCCCATAGCGGTCCTGGCAGGTTGTGTTGGCCCCTCTTGGACGCTTTGCTCCTGTCAAACATCGTTCCAGCCTGACGGTTGCAGCTCCTGCTGCACCAGGACCCTTCATCACAACAAGCCCGTCAGAGACTTCCCCCACACAGCAGCACATCATGTTCCCTCCACTGGACTCGCCTTCCTTTATGTATAACTTTCTTTCTTTTTTTTTTACTTTTGACTCTCTCCATGTTCTCCTGATTCCCCCTCTTCTTTTTGGCCCATGCTTGTTCGGGACATCATGCATTTACATCCAACCAACTTAAAGCTCAGCTGTGATTATGAAGGGAGTAGAATAATCATACAGATTCAGTTATTTAAAACCTGTAATAACAATGGCCAGTTTGGGATAAAGGAAACGAGTTGTGAACACGGCATTGACACGTTGTCTCCTTTTAAGCTTTTACACATCCAGCAGGTATACGGAACAACATCAGCTGTCATTTTTAAATCATGTTTTTGTCCACCTGATGAATGTTTGTCTGTTATTCAGTCACTTTTAGCTGCTAAATGCTCCTCTATGTTCACCAGCTGTTGAATGTGTCTGTCTGCCATTTGTTGCTTCCCAATTCATTTTTTGCTGAATCTCACAATTGTCTTGAGTTGATTGGAGTGTTATTCAGATCACCTGTTGTGTAGGTTGTGGGGTTGTGCCTGATTAAGAACTGAGAGCAGCTGCGTGCATTTCACCTTTTGGCCAATCAGGGTCTGATGCTGGAGCGCTTAAGAGTGGGGAACTGCACAGTCGGGCCGTTCTGATCCTTCCTCCGTGTAAATCAAACCTCATTTCTGCAGATATTGTCAGCCAGAAACTCTTCTTCTTCATTGCTGGCTTACCTTTTCTGATTGAGGGTGATTTGGAGCATTCTGTCACCTTGATGGAGTGAATACTAAAGAACACCTCTCCACTAGGTTACTTGCATCAGGGCAGATCTTAAGGCTCTTTGTGCTAACCTAACGCCCACAGCTTTTATTTGTTTATCAGTTTATAATAAACTAATTCAACAAACTCATTTTGCCTCTTTGTCCATGAAACACTTATTTAAATTAAACCCTTTGAGAAGTGTAGAGGGGAAATGTTTGCGATCTGCTAGCAACTCATCAGCATCTGAAGCATGACGAGAGACCAACGACACACTGCTTTTTGTTGTGCGGTCACAAGCTGAAAGGATGGGGAACTACCAGTTGCATCTTAAGCTGCACATTGAATTGTGTAAGCATCTCATGTTTTGTTAATGTTAAAGCTTGAATTGAATTCTATTTGACCAGTGATGGTGACCTCATCTCTCTGCATTTCTCCTGCAGCGGTCGACGACTAAAGTATCATTACCGCAGTGTGAGCAGCTCTGACTACATCTGAATTTGTCTTTCCTTTCCGCATGTATCAGAATAACTTTGTTTATCCCCCCGCCGTTAGCCAGCCCCCCCGCCGCCGATCAATCGAGCCTGGAGATTTTGTTTCTGTAGTTACGAACCTGCAGCCTCTCAGCTGGCTTTATCAGAGTCGTTATGACAGGAAATAGATCCAGCAGGGTGATGAGAAACGGGAGTGAGTCATCTATATAATATATGTATATATGTGTCTTTATGTACCGCATTTGTATGAGTGACGTATGTGCAGCTGAGCCATATTCATTCATTCCTTTTCCAATCGTGCATTGATTCACCCACAAATCCCCACCATCTTAAGTCAGATGTAGAGGAGAGGGGGCAGAGTTGTTCATTACAGCCTTTCTTCCACCTTGAGGTAGATAGGGAAATGGTAGCTTGATGGCCACTGTTTCCATGGCAACTCTGTTAGAGCAACCTCGGCCCACAACATCTCAAAAGATCAAAGATGTTATTTTTAAAGTAACATAAGACGAGATGCTGTCTAAAGCTTGAGGGGAGAAAAACGAAATCATGAATTCTCATACCAAACAACAACCGACAGATACAGAAAGTGAACAGCTGTACATACGGTACATACAGTACATACGGTACATACAGTACATACGGTACATACAGTACATACGGTACATACGGTACATACAGTACATACCGTACATACAGTACATACAGTACATACAGTACATACGGTACATACGGTACATACAGTACATACACAAGCGCAGTGCAGAGGCCACAGCAACAGGGGCTATGTGTGGGACTTTGATTGGCGTGGGCTCACCGCACAACAAGCAGAGACATACCCAATCTGCAATGACAATGAGAGAATAAGAAAGCAAGTGTTGCTTTTCTAAATGAGAATATTTGAACTGCTTTGGCGGACATGTCACAGCTTTAAAAAAAACAACCTGTTAAACAGACAACACATAAAAATGTCCTCTTGTTTTAATAACTCCTTTGCAGCGTTTCACGACAGGGCTTTATTGGCATGGTGTCAAATATTCTAGAAGACTTTACACGTGGCGGCCTCAAGGGGCACACGGTGACAACAGTATTTTTGAAGTTTGAACTTGTTAGAACTGAACTTGTTCCTCCTCACTGGCTGTCAAGATGAAAATGGGAGAATATTTATCGGCGTTGATGCAGTAGGCACGAGTGGTCCCTCTCATTTATTTGTGTGGATAAAAGAAAATCATAAAGTTCTGTGTTTCACCAGTTTTGTTGCTGAACGTCAGACGTCCGGCAATTCTTTGGTCTCAGTGTTGCTCTTTGGTGCACGTGTCTAAATACATGAGTTTAATGAAATGTTTACTCATAGTACATATTTTTAAAGTTGTAAAATAACCTTGAACAACTCCAATGTGTTTGTTGATACGTTTATGAACTGTGCGCATGATTTACTTCTGCATTTGTGAACAATGACTTCTTAGCCAGCATGGACGATAAGTTCAGATTGAGAGTTGAAAAGTATTCGTTGCGATATTTTATGCCTTTGTTAATAGTTGATGACAGAGAGATGACAAGAAATGAAGAGAGAGAAAGAAGCAGGGATTGAATTTACTTAACCCGACAACCAGGGACTCTGCAGTCCACGGTTGGCATCCCAACTCTTGCCTCCTATTACTTTCTACCTGAGAAGACTTGTTACCCTTCTGTTTACGTGAGACGTTTGCCACTAACATTCTACAAAACGTGTCACTCATACTGTCTCCTATGTGTCCCTCACATGCCGGGATTTCGTGACGTCTTGTACCACATACATTGAGGCGAAGCAGGACTTGGCGGAGACAATAAGAGTCCCTCTCTCTGTGTTCTCTGGCTGCTTCCCTCTTGATGATGGGTTTCAGATTGGTGTAAACCGCAATTCCAATGTGGCGCTGCAGGCTCCTCACTGGACACACTTGCCAGTATGTTGTTTCCATGGAGACGCGGTTTGCTCTCGCGCCCCTGCAGCCCGTGTCATTGACTTCAATTCGTGCAGAAGGCCTTTCTTGCCTAAGCACATACTTACACAGAGAGCCGGGTTTCAAAGGGTCGCAGGAAATTTGTCTGAGGAGATGTGAGGGCGCGGCACACGTCGGAGAGCACTTCAGGGCCACGGAGAGGCTTCATGCGGAGTGGCATTCATTTATATACTGGGACATTGGCAAAACAAAATGAGGGACATTTCAATTCAAACTGAGAGCTCTTCATTACCTCTGTAAGTCCAACTGAGCTACAACAGTAAAAACAAATCCCCAGGCTCATCCCGTTTCCCCTAAATCTCAATTTACAACAAAAAAACAGTTTCGATTCTTGTCACCAGAGCTGATGATCTCATGCAAACCCCTCAATCTGAATTGCAGGTCTCTGCTTCCAAATGAAGGAGCAAGGCCTTCTTTCAGGACAAAATGATGATTACTTTTTTCAGGTGTGCTCTGGTAGGAACATTTAGTTCAGCTGGGCAGCTAATGGCATCCACCATTTGACTCTAGATGTCGTTCCATTTGAATTTCATTATGTGTGTCTGATTGACCGATCTCATGATGTCTGTCTGTCTTTGCTCAGCTTTCATCAAAAGTGCAGTTCAGGCAAATTAATAACCTAACCGTTGCATTAATATATTTAAATATGATGAAGAATGCAAGAATGCATGTTTCATTTTAAATGACTAACATTTAATCTCTAAGTGCATGTGTTGTTATGGGTTAATTGCATTTATCGCATCATTGCAAACTAGAGACGATTCATCTGCACATCTCGGAGTATTGACATTCATCAGTGACAGAATTAGAAGCTCTTGGCAATACAGACAATTAAACACCAACCAGAGTAGGGACCACGATTAGGTTCTGCTCCGGCCATAAGCCAAATGTTTTTTTTGTTCTGGGAAAATACTGCCGCTTCAGAGGGACTCAATGGCAAACTTCATCCGTTCTTTTTCACCGACATATTGTGTTATTTTGCATTGTTTTGTTTATCCTTTTAATTATGGCACAAATATACTCATCAATTTACTCAAATGTACTCCATCTCCTGTTTGAAACATGTTTCCTTTACCTATTTGCATATTTTAGCCACTTACAATTGCTTTCATGTCATAAAAGGCTCTAATAAATCTTTTCAATATGGCAAGAAAATCAAGTTCAGTAGAGATGTGGCCCGAATTGTAAACAACACTGATTTGACTGATCGACAACCAAAGATTTCAACCTTGTGGTAGCAGTGGAGGAAAAGTTGTGGGATCCCCAAAGTCTTCCGGATACATCATCTTGGAAATATATAAATCCATGCAAGATTTTGTGCCAATATATCTAATAAATGTTGCATGGAATAAGTGCAAAATTTGACTTGCTGGTGGAGCTAAATTAAATGTAAATCACTAAAGTCAGCAAGCTTCATCCTCTGGAGACAATGCATGTCTTTATCAAATATCACAGTCATCCATCTCGTCGAAATATGGACCGACCGACTGACCAGTAATGCTGCCCCGAGATCCAAGGCACCAGTCTGGACGTCATTCTGCAGCTTTAAGACGATTGTAGTCATTGGTGTAGTTTTCATAACATCCAGTGGGTCCAGGCTTCCTCTCCCAGTGGGTGACTTACAATTTCAATGTAGACAGAGTGAAAACATTACTGGCAAAGTGGTGGGATGTGCCTTTAAAGTGATTCAACCTTGACTCTCCCAACTCATTATGAGCACACTCCCAGGCTGCATCTGTAATTACCGTGAACAGGTGCATCACTCAGACGCATCGTCATGGAGTTAGAGATTTCATTTAGAGATGCTGCCCGGGATATTAACCCCGCTAATTACAACAGCGCGCTTCACGTTGAACCACGGGGATGAAACGTTGTGGACCTCAGGTCTAGGGTAAGCACACAATTACTTTCACTTCTATTCTGAGGGGAGTACAGGTGTAGAGGACGCGGACCAGTGGACCGGATTCAACATTTTGTCCGCAAATTGTGTGATGGACAGAGCTTTTATTATTTGAGGATGGAGGCATGTGAACCGATTGTGGAGTTTAAGCAGAAGATTTAAACAAAGGTATCAAAGGATTCGTCACCAATTTGGTCCAGACTAAAATATCTTGACGACTATTTGCTGGACATTCATCGTCCCCAGAGGATGTATCCTGATGACTCAGTGATGCCTGAGCATCATGATCAGCTTGGCATTAACAAGTTACTTTGGGAAAAAAACAACCGTTTTTTAATTTTACTGCAATTGTTGCACATTTTGCCAATAAAAACATGTCTACATGTATTTGAAGGTGTACCAAAAAAATAACGGCTGCTCTTCTTTGGTTTCGTATATTAACGGAAGATTTCTCGATACGTATAGCTAGAGCCTTAAGTCCAACTTGATTTACTAGCACGAACATGAACAAGTAAAATAAATAATTTACCAGTGCATTTCAAACCTCTCAAATTATGAGTAATTCATAAAACTGCATTTCTTATTGGATAGGTCTTTCCTGGGAGAGTTTATGCTTCCACCAACAGTGTTTTGTTAGGAATAAAACATAGATTAGTGTGACACAAACAGTCTTTAATCTTTGGACTTGAAACGAAAGAGGAAAGAGCTCTGGATTCATTTCAATATTTATTCATTCTTCAACCGAAAATCCAAGGGAAAAGCTTTCACAGAAGCAACACAATGGCCACTAAACCGTATAAATATATATATTGTGGCATCACAAGGGGACAGGTTGTGGAGGGGCGCTACATCTTCACCCAGGATCAGGGCCCACAACCCAAAATGGCCGCCGGGCTAGAGACTACAGCTCCCAAACTGCCTCATCATGCACCCAGCTGCAGGTGCTTAAGGCCCCTGGGCAGGGCTGGGAAACAGAATAAAGGGGAGAGCACCACGGCAGAGGAGGGGGGCCCGGAGTAGGAGAGAGGACGCATACCTGGAGGAAGTGAGACCAAGGACTTTGCAGGGTGGGAGTACTTTGTTGGATGAAGAACCCCCTTTCTCCTCCGGGACGCTTTAGGTTTATTCATGGACTTTTTTGTTTGAGGTGTGATTTTTGGAGTTAAAGGAACTGCCAGTGAGATGGGCCAATAAAACCTTTATTTTTGTTTATACGGTCGGATTGTGCCTGTTTGATGCTCTCTTTTGCACTGCCCCACCCTAGGGACAACCGTGACACTACAATATATACAATATACATATGTGTGTGTGTGTGTGTGTGTGTGTGTGTGTGTGTGTGTGTGTGTGTACATAGAACAGTTCATTTCATGTGCATCTGCGTCAGAATATTTTTATTTTTCATTGGAAAACAGAATAGGGTGATACTGAAGCGAGCCTGTGATCTTTTGTTCATCCATTCATCCTCTCCTCTTCACTCCTCGCCTCCTCCGCACTAGGGAGCTCAGCATCTGACGGCGTTCACTGCTGACAATAGCGCGGCCCCTCACAGCACAGCAGATGGTTCAGACAGGGCTGGCTGTGGATCCAGATCAGATCCTCACCTCTCACAAGCTTTGAGTAAAATGAACTTTAAGGGTTCAGTTGCCTTTTTTTCATTTTTGACTCTATTTTGAACAATGTCAATGCGATGCTGGCTGAAGTTTAGCAGGTTTGATGTTTACCGTGTTTATCATTTTAGCGCGTAGCAAACATTTGCTCATTAGAACACAGCTGAGGCTGGATGTCATTAGTTTTACAGGTATTTGATTATAACAGTTGAGCAAACTCAAATTTTGACTTGATGCTGAAGGGATAATAATAATTCCTCTTGAGGGGGAATGAATGTGGAAAACAAATTGATGGCAATTCATCCAATTGTTGTTATGTAATTAAACTCAAGCGTGACCCTCATGGTGGCCAGAGAGGGAAAGTCAGAGGATTCCAACAGGTATGAAAACATGTTAGCATGAGGCTCATCTTAGCTTTTAGCACAAAGCACCGCTGTGTCAAAGTACAGCCTCGTAAAGCTGCCAGCATGGCTGTGCAGGAATAGCGCCGGGCTTTGAAAATAATTCTATGACGGTTTGAAAGTAACTCTCCAATTTTAACTCACCAGCTATCTCATGATACCTGCACATGTGATCGGAGTGAGCTTGTAGCTCTTGATGTTTTTAAAGGTCCAAACTCTCTAAAGTGTTTTACTTGGCAACACATTTTCTTTATAGAAATAGAGCAGAGATCTAAAACGATTTTTAAAAGTCACACTTATGGTAGTATTCAGAGTTGCAGGTGGTTTTATTGCTAATCTAGTTACATTAACACATATTGACAGCAACTCAGCGATAAACAGAAGAAGTAATTGCATGAAAAGATTTTTTTGTGGTGATTTCCAAAACACGTCTGTCAATCTGTCGCTGCTTCAGTCCATAAATATGATGCAAAACAACGATAGAGGGCTGAGGACATGAGAACATGACGCCCACGCCACTTCTCTGGCACACTCATTTAAACTTCCGGCAAAGCTGAAACCACCTGTCAGCCCCAGACTGTCAGCCCCAGACTGTCCACTCAACTCGCACTTCTCTGTCTTGTGTTGCTTTGTATGTGTCTCTTCTCCTTCTCCTTTCATTCCCAGAATCTTCTGCATCCGTCCTTCCGTCCCTCAACTTCACAGCCAACTTGAACCAACGGGACAGGTGAGAGCTTTGCAAGTGTCGTTTTGTACTTCATGTCATATAACATCTGTGTCACTGAAATGATGAAGGCCAGTCACCTCAGATATTTCTGTCCTTTTTCTGATTTTTCTGATGCTCTCTCTCTCACACACACACAGAGCTCCAAGTTGCCATGGCAACCTGATGATTGAATCAGTTATGATTGAATGGCTGAGGTGTGTTTTGATTGCCACAGTGTGCTGCATAGCTATTGATTTATCATTTCACGGCACAGACCTGCTGCAGTTATCATCATTGCTGGTGAGCTGAGCTGAAGTAATTGCAGCCAATACAATTTAAACACAGTGTGTTGCGTCATTCAGGGAGAGATGTGAGTGATTTTGTGAGTGCATATTCCGTCTCTCTACACCTTCAAACGAGGCGATGGTGTTTTTGTTCCTTTTTCAAGAACATTTTGCATCGGAAAGATAACAACGTCTTTCATTTTACACAATTTAGCCTGTAAAAAATGTTTCTAAGTGAGTGTGAGTGTTTGTGGGAAAGAATAATGTGCACAGGTGCATTGGGTGCAGTACCAGAAATCCCAACGTGTGAAAATAAAATTGAAAACTGTCACTGTCAACTAAGTGAACCCTGAAGAGTCATAATGGGATTTACTTGCAGCGACTTATGCGCTCTTTCTGTTAAGACGCAGCTGCGTTGCCTGGCTGTGGTGGTTGAAGCGATGGCTTATTATTATGCGAATACAGGAGCCGTGTTGTGATACTGCAGCAGTCCGTCAGTTAGAGTGCTGTACGTTAACTAGCTTGGTCTTGCCATTATCTCTTAGAAATGTCTTCATTTGCTTTTAATTGCTCTCATGTTACCTGCAAAATATTCAAATAAATTGTGGCCACAAAAAAATAAACATCTTAAAAAATCTTGGAATTCTTGTGAATCTTATAAAAATCATGGAAAACAAAACGTAACTAATATCTTATTGGAAAAATATGTATTAATGGTGTTCAAAAGTCACACTTATAGACGTCCATCCACACACATTTTGTATCATCTTTGTAAGTGTGTTGATTGTTGTATGTAACTGTAGGGTACACTGAGAGAATTACATAGTATTCGCTGTTTACAATTTATATGTAGTATAAGATCAAGAGACAACAACATTGTCAACGGGTAAAAAGGTTTATTCAAAATAGTATTCAATAGTAACATGGAAGGAGCAAAATGGAAAAGTGAAAAATGCAAATGAACAGAAGTTAAAGAACTAGTTTTTGAATTGTTTTTACAAACTCTTTGTAAGTTACAGAACAGCAATGGCCAAAATCATCTTGATGTTTATCCCGTGTTGAAATACCAGAGGTGGAAAGTGAGTGGACATGCGATTTGTTTCCAGGCATGTAATAGAAATATGTAAATATCTAGAAAACCTTTGTCTGACATGATTCACCAATTTATTCATAAAACCAAACTACATTTAGCAAATCCCCCATTGTACAAAAGTATACTACTTTAGGTGAGGTTCTCTTTTTTTTATTTCATTTAAGTAATTATATCAACATAAGCAAGTAAAGACTTCATTTTACTGCAAATAGAGAAACTGATGCCACAAGAAAAAGGCGTGTTTTGTATGTTTGATGTGCACTTAGCTGATCTCATTGCGAAGACATATTGTGACTTAATATGTTCCCAAGCGCCCTGTCCGTCACTAAAATAGAAGCATCATGGTGTGAGCACCACATGGGGTCATTAGGCCCAGGTTTAAGATTTAATGAAGTACATGCTGTGACAATACATGGGAAATATACAGGGAACCACTGAGAGGTTTATAAGGTGACACACACACACACACACACACACCTATGCATGGATTGAACTCTTATCTGTGAAATACTGACAGTGATAACAGACTCACTGCATGGTTAATGCGCTACATGTAAGTATTTTTCTCTGATCATATACACACAGATACAAGAGAAACATGACAATAATTGCATGCAGCGAGCTGCAAAAATATGAATTTACATTTAATCGGCAGGTCCCTCGAGATGTATTCATCTCTAATATGACTTAGTGTAAACTGAGGCTGGTTTGCAAGGATTCATATTTAAGCCTTAAATCACGGTTTAAGTTTGAATGATGTTGCACCAGGCTGGTGAGATGGATTGAGCAAAATAAAAGTACCTTGAAGAAAGCAAGTTGAGAGACAGACTTAAGCCGAATGAGTTCAATGATGCTGCTGAATTCATCAAATTTGTTGCCAACTCAGCAAGAAAACGGCGATGGAGCTAAACAGGAAGATTCTCTTTCTTCCTCAATGGGGAAAAAAGTTTATTATATTTTGCTGTTGTCCATTTTTTTATCTTTTATTATTTGGCCATATTGCTCCATTCATTTCATTAATTAGAGCTTCTCTGCCAAGCTGTCATGAGTAACATTAGCTAGCAAACAATTGAACATTAGTTAAAGAATACAGAGCAGCCTATAAGGTTAACGGTTCCACTCCTTCACTGTTCAGATGTATTTATGATTTCACATAGTATTGATATGTAGAAGTGTGTGTATATCATAAGACTAAACTACCCTGGAGTTTGAACCTGTGTCTGGGATACACAGATGTTTTGCATTTGGGCTAATTACCGGCATGTCTATATATACACCGACTGTGCTGTGCTTTCATTCTGTTTCCCTTGTGTTCATTAAGAAGTGCAATGCTGCTGCTGCTGCTTGCATGAAATTAAATAGTATTCAGATTGTGTGCAACAGATGTTTTGTCCTTTCCAAGAACACCTTTGAGTCACGCAGGAAGTGGACGCTGAACCTCAATGCATCAAAATAAGACATTTTGTATTTGCTGTTTTCATATTACTGGACAGAAAAGGCACCTACAGCTTTGGATCTGCGCATTGAATGATAAACGAATGCTTCTCACATGTAGAGTGCAAAAACATTACAATGAAAAGCCATAATGGCATATCCACCATTTAAAATGAGAGGATATTGTACTGTAAAGATGTTGGAAATCTAAAATACTGTTCTGATAAGACCTCTTCTGCGGACTGTGTGGGTATGAACATTGATTGACATCTCCCTCACCTATCCACCTAGCTTTCACTGTGACCATTAGGTGTTCTCCAAAACCCGAGCAACACGGGCCAGATTTAGTCTAATTGGGCGTGGGTACCACTTTATTTTTAAATATATGAATCAGTATTGAAGTAAAAAAAAAAACTCTTTTCAAATAAGAAAGACGAATACTGGTAACACTGGAGTTTTCTCCATGTCCATTTGTAGCAAGCAAGCAAACTTTATTGTGTGAAAAGCAGGATGGTGTACAGGTTGTATGCTGTATGCTGTACAGGTTGTAAATCCCCTTCATGCACGTTTGTGATTTTGGGCCATGTAATAAAAATTGACGTAACCACGACATCTAGTTTGTGTCCACAATCACTCCCTTGTTCACTTATTCTCTACAATGTACTCTGTATACTGTAATTAATGCAGTTTACTCTCAATGTAACATGTATTATTTTAGAGGACTAACTGATATTTTCCCCACGGCAGATACTTCCAGGACGCTTTCACTATGCATTGTTTAATATTTAAAAATGCTGTTTCCCTCAGGAATATAATCCACTTAATTCTTTATGTGCTGTTAAAAACTCACACACACATAAATTGATTCTGCACAGTCAGCGTTTGCTTTCTTCTCCTGAACTTTACACTTTACATACTTAATAAATCATTTAATATTCTGTAAATCGTAGACTGTGATATTAACCAGAACCATTTTTTTGATTAGTTGCTCTCAGTCTTAACTCACCAGATCATCATCAAGCTTTTGAGCACAATCCAAACCCAATAGTCTGGTGAATTAGTCAAACCAACACTCTGATGGTTTTGTACATCTCTTTGTAAAAATAAAGATCTCTGAATGCTTTATTTTCTCTTCACAACAAATGTGTAGAGCTTCGATCTTTTGACCCACTAGCCTGTGATACATTATGTCACTGTTGTCTTGTTTGTTGAGCCAAAAAAAATATTTGTCACGTTTGAAGATGCATCACACTCACTTTTTTGTTTCTTTTCCTGCACATTTGCAGCTGGTTTGAAATGTCTCAGGTTCAGTCACCAATGCGTTGATTTGTACTTCTCTTCCTGAAACTTGATGTCGTCTGGATGCTGCAAGTGTCAGCGCTGGACAAAAACTCCTGCTTTGATTTCTGTATTTATGCATTTCTCTTTTCCTGTCGGACATGAATAGAAACGACTGATGGCTCAGTTCTGCACACAACCAACGAATACTGTATATGACACTCCATGGGCCCACTCCTTTGGTCTCCTTGACAACACGGACGTTTTGTTCCTTGATTTCTCTGATGCTGCCACATCCACACTGTGTGTGACTGACAGAACACACACAGTGTGTAATCAAAGACATGGATTTTGTATTGAAGACAGACATGCAGGTGACAAGCATTCTGGATGCAACTCTGAATCGATCAAATTATATTCTCAATTTATACAAGTGTTACTGAGGAATGACCTGATAATCAGTGAATCATTACTGACTTACTTAATCATTAGTAATTAGTAATATGTGTCAGATTAGAGGATTATAGAGTCATAAACTATTATTTTGTTGACATCGTCGTCCACATTTGGCATCTGTGGTCCCTTTAAAATGTCTCATGTTAAAAGACGCCATTGGCTGTTTAAATCTACAAATTTGGTGATAATAACATCAACGGACATACATTTTTAAATCATGGATAAACTTAATGCTCAGGCGATTAATGATGAACTGATGAAAGGAGACAGAACAAGAATGGACGGTAATTCAGACATGATTTTCTCAATTTCATGGCAGTCCGTTCAATTGCAATAAAATGGTATTTTACTTGAAACAAATGTGAACCTCATGGTGGCAGTGACAAAACAAAGTCAGGGGATCACCGGAGTCATTTGGATGCGTCCTCTCGGGGATCTCCAAGTAGCATTCAGTAATGAAGCCTCAAGAGATTCACGAGATCTCAGTCATCAGAAAAAGGCCAAATGGTCATTGTAGCGTATTGAAAGCTCCAGCTGCTCGAACAAAGCCTGGAGGTCATGCAGCTGGCTTCCACTCGCCTTATAATTCGTTGTCTAAAGCAGAATGATATGGATTACCATGTTTCACATTGCAACCATTAATTAACTGAGCAACTGCATAGGGATCTTTGTTCATACATGGACCTGTTTGACTGAAGTCTGAGGATGCTGTGAGTAAATGTTTAGAATGACCAGCAGTATAGAAGTAAATCTTAACATCAATTAAAACAAAATGAAATTGAAAAAAGCAGCCGCTATGTCTGCTGAAAAGAAGAGGGGAAATCCACATATTGCTGCAGATTTTTTTTTTAAGATTTACTCACAGCGAAACTCGTGGAAATAGATGAACATTTAGCAAGATAATTCACTGACTGGAGGTGGGAATTACCATAATTGCCTCTCCTTCAACTTTAATGTGTGCAGTCGAGGCACAATGTTCCAAACAAACCATTAAGTTTAGACACAACCTGTGAAAAACGCCATTTGGAAGAGTTTACAATGCTGTCGCATGCCATAATTAGCGAGGCAAGAAATGAAAGTCACAGTGGTGAAAACAAAGACATCAATGCCTCACTGTTTTAGAGTAAACCGAGCCACGCTGAATATCAAGTTACAGCTATCTCAAGTGTTTCATAGTCTCCATGAGACTATTTACAGAATCGGAAAAAACATTTCTGAAAAAACTTTCCTCCAGTCATTTTCTGCTTTTTCTTGTTATTTACTGGATCATTAAAAGTATCTCATGCCTCTTAAAAAACATTCAAACAAAACAGGAAAACAAGTCACAACAGGTTGTTGTAGATTGTTTTAAAAAGAGAAGATATGTACCGGTAGTCTTCTGCAGTCGAACATAATGTCTCAGCTGATGTGACTGTTATATATATATATATAGTATCTAATATATATTTTGAATATCAGACACATTACAAGTACACTGTGGTTCTCCTTTATCTGCCATTATTCCACTGTTGCTTAGGCTGGCAACAGTGGAGATGCCTGCGCAGGGTAACCAGCAATGAATACGCACACTCTCTCACACTCATACGCATTATAATATCCCCTGCTGAGTCTCCCTGATTTGTCATTCTACTCTCCCACGCGAGTGAAAGGACCTCGTGACGACATGTGTCATCCATTACAGAACATTTTGTTGAGCTGCTTTTCTCTTTTCTATGGCAACCTGCAATTATATTAGCATCCTCTGAGAAGTCGATCCGCACTGCCAGCCACACATTAAAGGCAATCAAAAGCTTTTGAACAGACTTGTCAGGACGAAATTGGAGGTTTGGGCACTAAAAAAGCCTCAGAAAGACCATTGAGACATCATGCGAGTCTATGTGTTACATATTAACCTCGTTTTATCGTTCTCAAATGAGTCCTGGGAGAATCAGGGTAGCATGAGCAGTATCTAGTGTATTCGCTTTTTCAATGACCAAATGAGATCATATTCAAGAGAGCTCATCTCACATGGTAGTGATATTTAGTTGGTTGGTGCTCATGCCTCGTAGAATTAATGACACATTCCCCACAAACCATGCTACATCCCTCCAACTGACTGGCATTTCTCCACATGCATTTGTTTTTAAGAGCAAAAAAAGAGGGCGAGTGCTCACAGCTGAGAATTTTCTTTTTGTTCATCTCACCATCTGCCATTGCGAGAACACATTCGTTCCTTCTGTGCTGGAGGATCAGCAGCCCTTCTCCTCCTCCGTCATTTTTTTGTGCCATGAAGCAATCCAGCGGACCCGCTGTGAAATGTTAACTCGGTAGCACACAAAATGTAGCTGAAAGGCCGGTTGAAGCTGCCAATCGTCTTGGCAGTGATCTCTTTGTTTGCGGTAATGATGTTAGTTTATCAAAATCAACGATGGTCGTGAATTGTCAATGTCAAAATGCTACACTTAAAATATTTAAACACCTAATGACGCTGACTGCAGAATGTCTTGTAAAACAGGTTCAGCACCAACTGCAGGCAGTGATGTCCTGCAGTGAGGAACAAACTCAAACAAAATTGATGGACGGATGAATCGCTGGGTGTCTTCCCCCACAGCTGCGAGAAATTCAATGTTCCCTTTTTTTTCAAACAAAAAAATCTAAATTCACACATGGCAGGAAAAGCAAAGTAACTCAAATGTGCCCGGTGGGGTTTAAACAAGCCGATGTTTACATTCAGTATAACTCACCAAAGGTTGAGTGTTTAATGCTTCCCTTGAGAATTAAACATTTGTAGAGCTGATTAGTTCTAAATATTTTAAGTCTTGCATTGTTTAGATTTATCTTAAATTATGGTACTCACCATCAATGCCACTGTGTCCTTCAAACCCTAAATTGATTATTTTATGCTGTGACCACAATGGAGACAATGTCTGTGGAGATATTTCAGACAAAAAACCAAGATCTAGAAAACTCTTTCTCTGTTTTTATTCTGCTCTCACACCGTTGTAATTATCATCACCGCCTTAGACTGCATTTGTTTTCGCTGCCTTGTCGAAAGTTCATACAGAATTGGAAAGCAAAAACACTGGGAGCCACTGAAAGATGCAGCTGAGCGTTTTCCATGGAAACGAGGCTCACATCGTTGTCTTACTTGCTATCATGCTGCACAAATAGCCCACAGATTGCCGACTGCAATAGCTTAGGACTTTTTGAATTGCTCTCAATGGGAGCATTTCCATCGATGTCCTTGGAGCCAGAAACTGTGTTAAAATGTTCCGGGAACAGCATAAGACATGCGTCACTATACCCTTCATCCAATCAGCCGTTTTCATGGATGCTTTTTCTTTTTATACATTTTGATAAGGGGCGAATGTCTTCAAGTCAGTTATTGTGGTGTGTCCTGTCTTCTGTTTTGTTCTCTGAGAATATCCGCATCATGGCAGGGCTAAGTACTTTTTATGACTCGTTGATTTATGGCCAACCCATCAAAAGGCCTAGCTGGGCGATCAATCACTCAAAACAGTATCCTGCATATAGCTGGAAATTGTCTAGCCTGGATCCAGGGGCGGTTTAAGAAACTGAATAAGAGGGGGGGGCATTTAAAAGAAGGGTCTATTTGAAGTCATTTGATTGACTTTCCAATAAGAACAGTAACAGTTTCTTCAGAGACTCTGCCTGGCAAGGATCAATCCTATTGAGATTTAATTAAAGCAGCTCTTAGTGTTCAGACTGTTGTTTATTTGCAGATAAAATGTAATGGATTCTTCCTTTGAGCCCATCGATGCCCTGATGCGTAAACACGATTGCCAGCGGCCACACAGGCCCCTACAAATCCCATCCATGGGAACGTCACTGCATGTTGGTCTAAAATGCCACAGTACCAGCATTTGGGGATTATTGTGGAATACAAGCGATAATTCAGATGTTAAACTTTAGTGGAGATGTGAGTCACACACATCATGGAGCCGCCTCAGTGCCTCACAAATTGCACCCAGCAGGGAACCGGACCTAATGCCTTCTGGAGCGTCAGAGAGGCGCAGGCGCAAATGTCCGAGTTTTAAGAACAGTTTGTTTTCTCGAACAAAGTCCCACGCATGTGACGTGAAGACATGCAGACGATGCTTTTCCCTTTCAGCCCAACATCCCAGTGTTGAGACTTGTTTGTAAAACATTGCTCCTCCTCCAGCTGCGTTTGTAGACTACACTGTTGTCTCACTTTGTTGTATCTGTGTCTGACGAGGTGCGAATCCCAAAGGAACCTCCTCCTCCGCCTCCTCCTCCTCCTCCGCCTCCTCCGCCTCCTCCTCCACATCTTCGTGGTGCCGCAGCAGCCAACGCGGTGCGGTGTGTGCGTCCTGCAGCAGCAGCAACAACAACAGCAACAGCAGCAGAAACGGCACCTGTCTGTCGTTTTTTCTGGACGGGCTGACAACCATTTCAGGAGTAAATCAAGGTATTCTCCCAAATAATTCTCGGCGGGGATCCGTAAATACCAATGGCTGTGTAGATATTTGCGCCTCTGAAAATTACGCATCGGTAAGTTCCTCTGACTTGTTTTGCACGCCTGGTGCTGCGCGCTTTGACCAATATCTTTGACTTTTGCTGCGGCTGATCAATTAAGCGGGCTGTCACCGAGCGCGATGCTGTATGATAAAGTCAACATTATATTTCTTCTTAAATGCCAGTAGGCACGCTGAGATGAGTTCCGTAGCAAGACGCTCTTCTTGCTGATGTTTTTTTTTCATGTGCAAAGCGAAGGTCACCCACATGCATTGATGAATTAAACGTTGACGAATGCGAGGATAAAGGGGGAAAGGCATGGGCAAAATAAGCCGATTGATTCTGCACCACCAAGGGGGGAAACATTTGTCACTGATTGATTGTAATTAACTCTGTTGCATTGTTCTCCCACAAACTGTTTGTCATTTTGAAAGCTCTAATCTAAATAATAACAAAATAGCCTAACTCTAAATATGAACACTTGCATCTGGGTTAATTCCAAGCATCGTCCTGTCTAACAGGGCTCGTTTTAAAGTAAAAATGAATTATTAATGCACCACCATGATAAAAGGAATTCAACTCGCATGAGGAGGAGGCTGATGTGTGCAGACATATCCTTTAAAAATCCCTTTACACTATAGATGAATAAATAAGGAGAGCTTTTTCTTCTTTTGTTTTTCCTGTGTATCTGCATCTGTACACACACAGCTTGTGCGCGCACGCACACACACACACACACACACACACTTACACAACCTTGCTTTGCCAGTGTTAGTGGATGAATGAATGAATGAATGAATGAATTGTATTCATATAGCGCTTTTCACAGACAGCACAAAGTGCTTAACAGAGCAGACATTTAAAAGCATAAAAAACACAATTTGACCCTAGGGTCAATAAATTATCTACACAGAGAAAAAAAAAAAAAAAAAAAAAAAAAATAAAATAAATAAAATAAAAATGTAAAACATATTTTAAGAGCAGGTCTAGGACATGGGTTTACTTTTACACAAACGCCAGCCTAAACAGGTGGGTTTTGAGCTGGCTTTTAAAAGTATCCACAGTATCTGTGAGGCGCAGAGTTGCAGGCAGAGCATTCCAGAGCCTCGGGGCCACTGCCTCAAAGGCTCGTTCACCACGGCTCCCAAATCGTGTGCGTGGGACTGACAGAAGACCTAGAACGTTTGACCTGAGAGTGCGGGCGGGTGAATAGGGGCGAAGTAGATCAGCTACATAAGCCGGAGCCTGACCGTGAAGTGCTCTGTAAGTGATGGTGAGAATTTTAAAGTGTATCCGAGATGCTACAGGAAGCCAGTGGAGAGATCGGAGTACGGGGGTGATGTGAGACCGGTTTGTCCTGGTGAGTAATCTGGCGGCAGCATTTTGGATGACCTGCAGACGGTTAAGAGCAGATGCACTGAGTGATGTGAAAAGTGAGTTGCAGTAGTCAATGCGTGAAGAGATAAATGTGTGTATGATCATTTCTAATTCAGGTGTTGATACTACAGATCTCAGTTTACTGATATTTCTTAGATGGAAGAAACATGACCTGGACAGCTGCTTAACATGAGGGTCAACCGGATGTGGTCCCCAATCTTCCCATCAAGGGTTGGAGTCTGTTTCGGGGTGTTCCCTTTATCGTGTTTGGTCACATTCAGTGCCTTACAGTTGGTTCATTATTTATGATTAGAAATCCTCATGATGGACACTGTCTTGCATTAAGAACTACTGGGTAAAATACACAATACTGTTCTTTCTGTAAACCCACACATCTCCACTTCCTCCATGTTCTAGGTACTGCTGGTACTGGACATCATTTGTTTGTTTTTTTCCTTTAAAGCTCCACAGAATTCCATCCCTTGCTGAGCAAAGCAAAGACTCTCCTGCCTCCTTGCTCTTCGGATAGTTTTGATAGTGGGCCCCTTCTGTTGTTTCCTGCACCACTGCTTCCTCAATACCAACGTATTGTTACTTAATTTGGGGCCTCCAGACACATGGCTGCTGTGACATTTTGGGTTAGATGGAGCTAATTGACACCATATCTGACAAGTTCCTCTCTCCGTCCTTCTGTCTGTCTGAATGTGTGTGTTTTTCTGTTTAGACGTGCATCACGACAGTTTGATTTCAGTTATCCCTCCTCCAAATCTCAGGGTCTTTCCGCTGAGCACGGTCTGTCCTATTACTTGATAAAGCATCCGAGAGATGCTTTGGAGGTAATTGGATTCGGTGCTAGAGGGAAGAGACACAGAGAGGAATGTGTGTGTGTGCATGAATTAGCTTAGCTTAGAAGTGTGTGTGCCTTGCTCTGTGTGTGTGTGTCTCTCTGCTGGTGCTGGCCAGTGTGCTTTGTGTTTTCAGTGAATCATTGTGTTTTCAGGAAGCTGTGTGGATGAGTAAGACATGAAAGGAGGGGTTTGGGAGTTTAAAGGTCTGACCCGATGCTTATAAATTTGATTGAAGGAAATTTATTTGATCCTTCCAAATGTCTGACCTTTGGTAATCAACTTGTTCTTCATAAATCCATGCTTTTGCTCCAGGATTCTGCTCTAATTTAGAGCGCAGGTGATGACACATCTTTTGTGGTATAACCTCAGTGAAAAAAACATCAAACGCTTCCTCTGTGATTTGATCCAGAGGGTTTATATGAGTGTATCGCATTATGTTGTGATAAGATATGAAGTGTTGCGAAAGAAGTGTGTTTGCGTGTGTGTGTGTGTGTGCGTTGAGGACAATACAGTAAAAGTATTTGTTGTATTTTGTCATCTTTTAATCGTATCTTCTTGATTGTTTGTTTGTCTATAAAACATCAGGAAATCGTGAAAAATGCTCATCGCCATTTCCAATATCCCAAGTTAATCATTCAATTGCTTATTTTGTCCAACTTACATCCCCAAACCTCAAGATACTCATTTTACAATCAGATAAGACAAAGAAAAGCAGCAAATCATTACAACTCAAACATCATCTGTTAGTCGACTAATCAATCGACCGCCTTCTTTTTTCAGCCCCGGTTTTCAACTGACTGTGGCCTCTCTTTCTTCAGTTTCATCAGTTGAATCATCTTTGAAACGATGGAATATAAAGTAACTAAGTCGACAAATTGTCTTGTTCAACAAACTAGATGATTTGGGCGTCTGTGGTTTCCAGATGTAAAGGTCTCGTTCATTTTTCATAAAACTAAACAGTACGAAAGATTCATATCTCTTGTGCCAATCAGTGATCGCTGCTGACGACGAGTGGAAGCTAAAGAAAGCTGATTTTACAACCTGCAGTTTAAATTCATTCAGTTTGAAGTTCTGCGTCAATTTTGGATGAATTCAGCGACGAGGAAGCGCTTTGAATTCGCTACTGCTCTGATTCGTGTCTGTGAGTGGCTTCTTCTCCATGGCAACAGCAGCCGAGGCTCATGGGTATTGAAGTATTTTAAGCCGACTCCTTGCCATAACTACGGACAAAACACAATTTCTCAGAAACAAATGTGAACGTATTAAAAATCGTGGTTATTACATGAACCTGTGGGATGGTGACGTTATCTGGGAGAGTCCTGTGTCTCTGTGTTGAATTATATCAAAACTGAAAGATTTTTACTGCTAAGTCTTAGAAATAAAAAAAAACTGTCAATACTCAAGTTTCCAAAACACATGAAAATATCAAATAATAGTAAAGACTCTCAAAATGTTATATGCCAACATATTATTCTGTCACATATCTGCGTATTAGTAATAGAACACAATGCTACTGATGCAGTCGCCCAACGTCTTTCAGAACCTTTTTCCCTCTGTGTGTTGTATTTCAGAGCCCTTGATGCCGAGCTGTGGTGACGCTGAGGGGAGCAATTTCAGTGCATCCCAGTGAACACACACTCCCAGACACACACACACACACATATATTGTGGAGCCTTTTGGATACCAGCCCTCCACAGGAGACAATGAGAGGCTACCTGCTGACTGCAATCTTTCTGCTGCCCTTGGTGAGTAGTTTCTGTGCATGTGTCTACAGTACGGGGGAGACTGGGGGCAAATGCAACACAATCCATTCCACCAATCAGAAACAAGCTAAAGTGATGACGCTTGCTCTACATGCTCAGTAGGATTCTCTCAGCAGGATCATTTCACTCCCGCAGAAGTTTTTAACTAAAAACAGATTTAGAGGTATGAATGTTATGTTTTTGGTATTAACAGTATTTTTCTTCTGCTGCACTAAAGTTTACAAGTCTGTGAATTTAAGCTTACATCAATATTATCTCTGGCTTATTGGTTACAAATGAACAATGAACAACCGATGGTAAAATGTGTGTTGCTAGCTAGCGTACCAGATGTTATGCTGCAAGATTGGTGGCAATTGTGAAACTGTGTTTCAACTGCCTCCGAGCCACATGGCCCCTATGTAAGGACCTGGAAATGAACATATTTCACTCCATTTAAATGTTAAATTACATTTAAAAAGGGTGTTTTAAAAATAATTAGTTTGTTCTAGTATAGCAGCTCATCAATAAACACACTTTTTTGACAAATGAATATGTGTTTTATATGTATTAAAACAATATATATTGTTAGTAAAGTGTTAATATCATATATTTCTATATATTATACATATGAGGTGCTTTTATTTGAGATACAGTCTGTTAAAGAACAGATTCCCACACTAAAGGTCTTCTTGCTATTTATCAAGCTCGATTGTTTTGGTGTGAGTCGCCTAGTTTGTGGAGACGTTGCCCGTAGCGATGTCTGCCTTCTCTCCAATATAATGGGACCATATGACACTCGGCTTGTCGTGCTCAAAGCGCCAAAAAAATACTTTTGAAAAACAGCAATGTCTCGTCCCAGAAATAATGACGCGGCCACTCAAGACAATCCACAGACCTTGTTGTGAGCAGACGTGGAACTTTAGGCGCATACAAGAGTGTGCAGCCTATTCTTTCCCATCTTCACATTTGGTTTATTTTGTACTCTGGTGGGCGTGTGCTTGCATGTAGGCACTGGAAGCGTGGAAATCACCATAATGCTGCATCAGCACATCAGCATAAGTTACATGTCCTGGATCAGCGCTGCGCAAAGACAACTGGCCGCCTGTTACACCAATATCAGATGGCCCCGCTGACCTGAGAGCTGTAACTGCATCCATCTGCTGTGACTCACTTTTATCAGCCATCTCATTGAAATAAAAAGCAAAATGGAAGAGTTGTGCAAGATGCGTGGGAGGGATTTTATACAGCACACTGATGCAGCACAGCAGCAGTTTCCCTGGTGAAGCTTCACAGATACGCACAGTGATTTTGGTTTATGTGACAATAAATGTAACTTTATTTGACTCTGACTTCCTCGGTATCATCCTCTATCTGTGACTTTGATGATGATTGTACTTGTACCAGTCTAATGATCAATGGGGAGAATGTAATTAATTCACAATGTGACCTGGTAGTCACAAACATCTCTCGAACCTTGAAGTTAACACTGCTCCCAAACATGTGCGACGGGTTCTTCCAGCTGACGTCTTCGCACAGTGCAGTCTCAAGCTGACCTTCAGCGGCTGATGTGGCAGACGTGTCTGTTCTGATGTACTTATTGTGCGTCAAAGCGGTCCGTACGCTGGGCAAGTGGTCTGCAATGTCAAATTTTAGTTTTATTATCTGTGCTGCGCGGTGCTGCGGGAGCTACTCACTTATCTGGTCCTCGAAAATAGCCTTGGGGAGGTTTCCGTTCAGGCTCTGCATCCTCTAAATGGACCGTTTATCTGGACAGACATCTGTGCGATGGAGAGGAGAGGAGTGACTGGGAAAGCCAAATTAAAAACACACTTAAATATAAAACAAATTGATCTGTCCCCTATGCAATGTAGTCATTGTCCTGATTTAGCAGTCCTCAGTTAACCTGGATTAGATGGCACCAGCTAAAGGTTGCTAAAGGTTGCACCATTAAAACTTAGAGGGATATCTATTATCCATGATCTTTTTTGAATTGTGCGGTTCGAATTAGAAGCTTGATGCCACTCTCATGTCTGTATGTTAAATATGAAGCTATGTTATGTTAAAAGGAGACGCTTAGACTAGCTGAACACAAATACTGGAGACAGAACAGCTCGTCTGGCTGAGACTAAAGAAAACAAAATCTGCCAACTAGCACCTGTAAGGCTCACTCATTAAAAAGTTATGCCTTTTGTACAAGAAGTCTAAAAATAACAATTGGCTGTTTTACGAGGGGTTGTGTGCAGGATTGTTTCTTGGTTGGGTGCAATAACTTCCTGGAGTCTTAGAAATAGTCACAGCACATATAACCCCTTCATAAAACTACCAACGTCAGCAGGAGCTACAGCTGCTCACTCTTCAGGAGTGTGTGTGTGTGTATGTGGTAGATGGAGGTGTGTCAAAGCGGGCGTGTCGATGCCATAGGATTAGCCAATAAAAACGGCAGTAAATATTGATTGTTATTATAGTATAGTAGAACAAACGTAACCTGAAATACAGGATTCTAATACATTAATGTAGAGCACATTTAACACTGTCACCTTCCTGGCCTGTCTGCACTCATGCCAAACAGATATTAGTCATCTGCATCCAATTATTTGTTGTTTCTGGAAAGCCATGCCTACAGTATGAATTGGCTGCTAGCTGGTAACCTGCGGCTTTGCAACATGAATGCTTGCTACGGGTACAAAGAGGTTTTTTCTTTCAAGCAATGCCAGTGTGGGTTTCATTAAATAATATGTCAAACCCTATTGACAACATGAAAAAGTGACTTCTTCAATCTCCTTTTTTTCGTGTTTGTTTAGCCAGCATGGTTTCTGACCAGCGTTCAGTATTTGACAAATGTTTGTCTGGAAATGGAATCATTCATGCAGCGATTTAAAATGCTGCCTACGTGCAGTGTGCGATAGAGAAAGGAAGTGAGTCCTAGGACATCTTCTCTGTCGGTTGATGCTCTATCTTATCGAGGCAGCGAGGCTTGGAGTGAATTCATATTAGAGGGCCGAGAGATAGAGTGATGAGTCAGCCGTGGCTCAGCGGGCGGGGACATATTGCACCTATCAGTTCACTGCGAGAGGGAAGGAGGGAGGTTGCATCAAAGCTAAAGGTGCAAAAACAGAGATTGGCTTTAAGAGAGCGAGAGGAAGAGTGATGGAGAAGTTGATTGACGAGTAACTCTACCACCTCTGGGTAATTTCTTTCCCTCACTACACCTACACCACTGTATTTCAAAGAGAGGCAGAATATGGGGGTGGTATACAAGTTTCAGAGGGATTTGATGCGATCGCTCTAAAGTGTATGGAAATGAGCAACTCTCTGGAGAACCACAGTTTGGAACCTCCTCCATAACAAAATCACTGACCCACCACCAGCTTGTAAACTCAGGAAGCAAAGAAGGAGAAATATAGAACAAAATGTTTTTTTTAAGAACACGGACCCAAAATATCACTCTGTAGGAGGATGAGTCATAAAAATAGTTTTACATTTTAAAGGAAGAGAGTTTTTTCGGGTAAAGCGGCCACTCGTGAATGCTTTGTCAAATATTTGACATACACTGGCAGGAAACAATTAATACAGGGACACAGGTCTTTTTCTCTCTGTATTCATTTGGGGACAACACATTGACACATATTATGTTGTTACATTGAACATGTCAGCGAACTGATTTACACATCCAGCAGATAAAGAGCAACATTGGCATTTATTTGCACTCCTATTTCTGACCACGTTTTATCGCCTCTCCTTCTAACTCTGTTTGGGGCTCCACCAACTCACGACGGAGTAATCTGTCTCTCTAGATGCTCAGTGCTCCGCCATGTTCACCAGCTCGTGGCTAACTTTGTGCGGTTTGGTGCTCAGTGGGTTTATCAGAGCTTTTTCACTCAAAACAGCTGCCTGCTGCTCCAAACAAGGTAGTTGAGAGCAGTGAGAGTGAACCAAAACAATGAGCAGAAACTTTCAGAACCCTGTTCTCATTGGTGCAGTGGTGCAGTCCAGTCCATATTTATTGTGACACTGTGTGTGTGTGTGTGTGTGTGTTTTTGTTTATTTTCTCCAGGTGGCCTCAGAGTCCGAGCACTGTATCATCAAGCGTGAACATGAGAAATGCATGGAGAGGATCATGCTGCACAACCCCAGCGACGAACTTGAATTAGGTAAGTGAGGACGTATGCATGTGTGTTCTTCTCCTCGCATTCCTTCTTTGTGCATAATTTGGCAAGAAGCCTCAGCTTTTCATGGCTCTGCCGCTGTGATTTAATTGTGCACATCTTGGGCTGCTCAGAAAACACATTGCTGCAGATGAAAGTCGTGCATCTCCTGAAAAAAAAAATGTAACTTTCCGCCAACGAATGACGAAAACAGGCTCTGTTTTTTACTATCTGTCGTTTTTCTGTTCATCCAATCAGTTTTTGAAAAGGTCAAAGAGCTTTAAGGATGAAAGAGTGCAGTTTTCTATCATGTTCATATTACAATACATCACCTTGACAGGGCGCTATAAAGGACAGACCATCTGGTGATATAAAGTTCACAAACCAAATGTCTGCCTGTAATGTCACGCTGAGCTGTTTTCACATTTCTCACAGATACTTTTTTTTTCCAAAAACACAGGAAACTTGGTGTGTGATTCCTGGAAGCAATTATTTTCTTGGCTATGGATTGAGGTTTTCATTAGCAACTACTGCAGGCCTCCCGCTGCTCCAAAGTAGCCCAACAGACTGCATCTCCCAGAGTGCACTGCGACTCATGGCTTCGCTGACAGACACGGAGCGTTTTGAAAATGAACATGAAGCATTAAAGATTTAAAGATCTCAGATAACAAGTGAGAAGAGGTTTTTCATCTGCAGATCTTAAAGGTCTGGTCTCCAGTCTTCCTGTGTGCTACACAGCAAACTGCATAATGCTCTTTTCAGTGTTTTATTTTTGTTTTTAAATCATTTTTACGTATAAGTCAGTTCACTCATGTATGGTTGAATCAGACACGCTGTTGCTGTTTTATTCCCGTATTCCTCTGCAACTTGTACAGTTTGTTATTGTGCCATTTTCAGACTGTATAATCACACATGTTCGCCTGCACTGAACCTTTCACCGATCACTGTTTCCTCCTGTCCCTTCTGCTGATAGCAAATCGTTGGTAAGGAAATAAAAAAGCCTGGTCAGCAGAAATCATGGGGGTTGAGAAAGTAAAAAAAGGGGGGGGGGGGGGGGGATAGGTGGTGGTCTGCTTTTAGCCCGGTCAGATGATTTATTAAGGCCCACTCTAAAAAGCATATTTCTTGATTTATTTGTTATTATATTTTTAATTGAGGTGCTTTGGCCTCAGATTAGTCTGCCGGCCGTGTACAATTGCTACATAATGATTTGCTGTCTGGTGCTGTAATCACTGTGTAGCTGAATTTAGCACACTGCTAAATAGTTGATATAAAATGGCCTCTACACAGTGTTTATTATTTCAGAACTAAATGATCCTCAGTGAACAGTTTCTGTAAAGCAACTCAGAATGTCACAACTGCACATAATCTAAAAATGCATATGTAATACAAGCTCATAATACTCATAGCAACCCTTCTAGTTTTACATGACACAAGTGTAGTCCTTAATTTTAAGCAACTAGACTTTGTCTTTTTGCTCTCGAGGACATTTTTATCAATGAAGCCTGTTGAAAAAATCTAGAACTACGAGATATCCAGTGACCTGGACCAAAGAGAGCATGACAAAGACGATGCTGAATTCAAAATACTGGGAGATTTTTAGCATGTGAAATATTTTTTTTCTATTCATTGAATATTAACTCGTCTAGCACACATTAAAACCAAGCATATGCATGTGATACGAGCACGCAGAACAGTATCCACAAGAAGAAAGCAATCCTTGCGAAAGAGCATTTCTGCTTCACATGCACAAATCATGGATGTATAAAGAGAAGTGGAGACGGGGAAAACTTCAGAAAGTTGCGCAGTAGCCAAAATGGCTCGTTGGGAAATAGAGCATAGAACAAAAAATTTGAGCAAGCAGCGTTTCCTCTAACCTTGCCTCCCAGTAGGTCAGTCTCGTTCACATGGACAGAGGAAGGATAATAATTCATTTTTTTTATTCGGAAAAAATATTAAATAAAAGTTATTTTCGTGTTTTCTACTGGGAAGTTTATTTACCTAAAAAAAAAACAATCGATTATTTACTGATGTGTCTTTCCCAATTGAAGTCTATGGGAAACGGTCTTTCTGGGCCCTGTGGCGTCACGTGATGCATCTGGAAGTAGTAATTTGTAAAATAACTTTGTGTTGGACTGTTGGTCAGACAAAGCAAGACATTTGACGATATTATCTTGGACTTCAGGAAGTAGTGATGGGTCTTTCCTTTCAGACTGTTTAAAGTAAAAATGAATGAAGAGAAACTAGCTCTGATTGGTATTCTGCCACCGTTGCACCTCATGACTCAGAATACAAAAACAAATCTCATTCAGTCGTCAGATAAAATCAGCTTTAATGAGAAAAACAATGAATGTCTGTATGTGTTTGTGTACACGTATTCTGCACTATGCATGTGCAGTATGTGTGTGGATGCCATGCTGTATCTTTGCTGCCCGGTGACCATTCAGCGTAGGATTTTGTGTGAGCTAGCCAGTGATGCAGACAGAGTGCTTTATTAAGCCGGTTACCTCTGTAGCTCAGCGCTGCTCATTTGGCTCAGATCTGCCCTTTAAAAGGTAATTGGCTTCGTGTCTAGCTCACCAGACAGAACCAAAACAGATTAGGGAGCCAAGCAGAATGTAGAGAAAGGTCTGCGCACACACACACAAACACACACACACAAATGCATGTCTAGGAACACAAACACACAGATGCAGCCATACTCAGAAACACCCCTCAAAATGCATGCGCGTAAACACACGGTGCCTCGGCAGCACCATAAAACCACCGGAGCATAAACAATGTGGTAAAACCTGGAGAGATGGAGGAACAGAGAGTGGAGGGATGGGGAGTAGCTGGAGATAAAGGACATCATTGAAGCATGAAAAGAAAGAAAGAGAGAGGGAGAAATCAAAGCTGGGAGAGGCAGCACTGGATGTAAGAACTGAGTCAGCAGATGACTGAGGAAGATGAACAGAGGGAGATCGAAACAGAACAAAAACAAGACATGGAAATGGGTTGATTGCGATTTCGTTTAAGCTTGTTTGGGATAACGTTGGGATAAAAGGTTCAGTTCGGATAGAATCGGATGAACTTTTAGGTGTAAATTGTGTAAAAATCGAGTTCAGCTTAAGTAAACAAACATCTTTGCTACTACTTAACCATTCACAGCTAATGCATGATGGCTTCTCGCTCCAACGCTTGCACAAACGCTCACCCCTCTGTATTACATCTCTTACATTACTCTGCCCATTTAACTTCACCGTGATTATCAACGTCTTGTACTAAATGCTGCGCCGCCTTTCGAGTGCTGGAGGTGATATTCTGTTGGAGGCTGTGTTAGTGGTGAAATTGAATTAGCAACAACAACAGCACGCTCAGTAATATGAAGACAAGAAGCTGATCGTTGCTCGTGGCTTAATATAAGAAGGACATTTGCCTTGAACTCGTTCTTTCGTTCCGTGTGTGTGTGTGTGTGTGTGTGTGTGTGTGTGATAACATGAATTTCAGTCTGATGTTTCAGTTAATGTGTAAGCTTCAGGTTCAATCACTTACACAAAATCTCGTACACGCACAATCTTTTTAACGTCTCAAGAACGCCTTGAGCGTGAGGATAGAGTAATGAAGTGATGACATCGTTGGACAGACTTCCTGCCAAGCGCCACGTTCTGGTGGCGCTGCAAGAAGAATCAAAGTGCTCATCAGTGCTCAGCTTTATGGAGCGTTACAGTGAGTTTCAGCTCGTCAGCTTTGTGGACTGTAACTTCGCTTCACCCTCACTGCTCTCATAGAGCCGTCGTCATAAGGCAGCTGTTTTCCGTATGTTACCTTCCCAGCCAGGGGGGAAATTTACACTCTGGTGGACGTTTCTCCCTCCCTTTTCTAAAATCCTATCCTTGTCCACATCATTTTTTATAGTGTCAGGGTTGATTTTAATTGTAAAATGTCTCGTAACGTTGTTCCCTTACTGTCCAGCGGCCACATTTACCGGTAAATGCAAAAGGATCTGAGTTGATAAAAGAAAGTTAATTCACTCATCTGAGTCAACTTCAAATATGACTGTGCGCTCATAACTATGGGCTAAATTACCTTTTTTTGCCCTGTTTTATTTGCCAGGCTACACCACAGGCTGCTCTAGCTTATTACTCAAGAGACATAATACAATTTGAAAGCGGCCTCATCAAAGCAATAGATTTGTCCATTTGGATGTCAGGAAAATGCTCAATATCTTTGGAAATGAAACTCTAAATCCTCATCACCTTGAATACAAATTGTTCAATTGAATTTGTGTCGGTATCATTTCATCACTTTCATTCCAACAGAAATGCCGACAGGAGCTTCACACTGACCTCGGTGTGTTTGTGTTGCTCTTGTCTCCTCAGTGTGTCCGTGGCTGTGGGACAACCTGACCTGCTGGCAGGCGGCCAATGTTGGCGAAGTTGTGGTGGTCAACTGTCCAGAGCTCTTCCACGACTTCATGGACCCCGAGGATGGTGAGGAGATCAGCGATGTCCTCTCATTTGATTTGATCTCATTTGTATTTCAAAAAAAATGAACTGCATTCGGTTCAGTTTAGCCCGAGGCTTATTTTGTATTTCCAGAGATGGGGAGGATCAGTCGTAACTGCACGGAGGAAGGCTGGTCTGAACCTTTCCCTCACTACGTGGATGTCTGCTTCTTCTTCGACAACATCACTAAACTTGTACAACCTCTTCAACCTCGTCTGAATTTCACATTGCATTTGTCACAGACACACATGACTGACCCTCTCCCTCTGTCTCCCACATTAGGACACGTACTTTGCCTCAGTCAAGGCCCTGTACACAGTTGGCTACAGCACATCCCTGGTGTCTCTGACTACAGCCATGGTCATTCTCTGCAGGTTCAGGTGAGCGTCACAAACTCGGGTTTCTCAAAATTGGTACATGATATGAAAATAGGTTTTATGCTTTTCTTTAACCGTTTGAATCCTAAACGTCATCACGCCGACCAGTCCACCTTCACGGCCTCGCCGTGTATCCTCGTGCTCTCTCTCTTCTCTGCAGGAAGCTCCACTGCACCAGGAACTTCATCCACATGAACCTGTTTGTGTCCTTCATCCTGAGAGCCATCTCGGTCTTTATCAAGGACGGCGTGCTGTACGCTCAGGAAGACAGCGACCACTGCTTCGTACACACAGTCAGTAAAGACATCTACGTCATGTATACTGTGTGCTCACTCAGAAGCCGTAGTACACACGTCACATACATGTCTTGCCGATAGATTGCTTATCAAAGAAAGCAACTGTGACCTGTTTGGTAAATATGCAAACACTGACTTTTCAGTACACAAGGCTGAATGTTTCAATGCTGTAAAACTGAAGCAGATAATTGCAAAAATGAAGCCATTCTTGTTCTAAATGATTGCTTCTCTGATTGCTGGAAGGGTTTGCAGTCAGTATAAGAGTGTTGGCAGTCGCAAAACGTTGTCAAGAATATTGTTAATAGGTTCCAGAGAACATAATTAAAGGATTTCATCTCGTTTTATAAGGGAAAACATGTGTGTAAAATGTGATCAAGCGCGGTCTGTTTGAGATACAACGAGAAGTTCACAGACAGACGGATTGAAACACTTCTCCTCCGGTCTTCACTGTTTGATGCGCACCTTTGAAGGAACTTCAATCACATGCAAATGTTTTACAAAAAAAGCAAACACGCTATTAGATGGCTAATATTCCCTGATTACAAATGCAGAACAAGCTCTTAGCCGTTGTCTGGTAACAACACACAGCTCGGCGTTGTTAAGCAGGCTTGATGAATAAACGTAATTAGGTACGCTAATGGCTTCAGCACGGCCAGTGGAAATCTTCTACGAGAGGCTCATTAACATGTCAATGGTTGCTCTGCCCTTTTTTTTCAAACATGCTGATTTACCGTTGTCTCTATGGCGATCACAGGTCACTACTGTGGCCTTGTTGTACCGTGCTGTAATGGGTTGACCTCACACTCAGACTCTGGACTCTTTCATTAACATGATGTCATTAGATTACAGCGACCCACCTGACATGTAGCCTATCGTAGGTGGGTCCCGATAATGTTGGCCGTGATAACTTTTTTTAATCCACACGTAGTTGCTAAATGCTACATGTTTGAGGGTAAATGCAGCGTTGTGCAGTTAGTCGCAGCCCTGTCCATCAGGGAACAACGATCTCTGCTTACACTGTGTTTTACAGGAATGTCTTGAGCTTTTTAAAGAAAGGTTGATCATTCAACATGGATTCTACATTCTGAGGCTGCAGCAAAATTCTTTTAATGAGGATAAAACAACCAAGAAAGCTAATTTCTCTCATATATCAAGAGCATATTTAAATGTACCTGTAATTACGAGGGTCTGTCAAATGGCTGACGGTACCGTTCATATTTTTATGTACTTGCTCCTAGCTAACTGAAGGAATAGTACACTATATATATATATATACATCTATGAATGTATAAAACCATTAATTAAAATGTGAAAAGAAATTATTTAGAAAACAACTAAGAAGTTATTCAAAATAACTCTTCACAAAAATAGATATCATCTTACCATGTTGTTGCACTTCATTCTAAGTGAGAGTTCAGATGTTATAAATACATGATAAACTACCTGATAAAATACATTTCCCTCCTCTTGTGTTTCCCCCTGTGCAGGTGGCGTGTAAAGCGGTGATGATTTTCTTCCATTACTGTGTCATGTCCAACTATTTCTGGCTGTTCATTGAAGGTCTGTATCTCTTCACTCTGCTGGTGGAGACCTTCTTTCCTGAGAGACGCTACTTCTACTGGTACACCATTGTAGGATGGGGTGAGTAACCTTTCCCGAGTAGTTGTCATTAATGGTCAAAAGTTGCAACTTTTCTGTCTAATCACACCGTAGATTCAGCCGTTTATGCCACAATTTAAACTTTCAAAAGTAATTGACTTACACCTGTTTTGGAAAAAATTTGATTTGTATTATCAATCTTGTAATGCTTCGAGGAAAAGCGATAGCACAATGAGACTGAATAAAACATGTATTCTGGATTCTCATCACTTATTCCGTACATCTTCATCCTGAAGGTCTCATTAAAACAGCTTTTCTATTTATTCATTTATTTGCCAAGATCTTTGCGATGTCAGCCAAACTTGCCAGTAAATATAATAAATACAATTCCTGTTGATAATAATAAAAGTATTATTACAGTCTGGAGACAAACATTTCAGCATTCTATAAATACAAATGACAGAGTATCATTATGACCATTTACTCATAATTCTTTTCCATTTTTTAATGATTACTGTTATTACAGGAACTCCCACCATCTGCGTCACTGTCTGGGCAGTTCTGAGGCTCCACTTTCATGACACTGGGTATAACTCCTCTTTACATTCTCTCCATGGCGACCATGTTGTTCGTAGCGTATAAAGCACTTGAGAACACACTGTTTGAGAGCAGTTAAATGTATCTCGTTTTGATCCTGGTCATACAATTTCAGATGAGGAGGGGATTTACAAGTTCAGGCATTTAGGGAAATAGATCATTGTTACACCACAGATTATTTATTTATGCTGAAAACGTTTTTTAAATCAAGAACTGATCATGTGTTGCATGGGATTAAGTGTCAGCTCGTCTTTATCTTTTATAATTTACAGTGCACAACACATGATAAACTATGTGAGTGTAAGCAAATAATCGTCATTTAGAATTATTTGACGGATTTTTCTAAAAAAGGTTCAATCATGATTTTAGCGCAGCTTCCATTTTACATCCTCCTCTCCTTTCCAACCCTTTCCTCCACCGTCCTTATTCTGCAAATGGCCACTTGCTTGACGTATTGTATGATGCCATTTCTTTCCAACTGCTGATATAGAATGTTGAATGATAATTGAAACACACTGTTCTCCTCCTCCTCCTCCTCCTCCTCCTCCTCCTCCTCCTCCAGATGCTGGGATACAAATGAGAACACTGCCCTCTGGTGGGTGATCAAAGGACCAGTCGTGGCCTCCATTATGGTAAAACGGATGCCAATGTATTTATTCAGTTTTTCTTGTGTCTACATTTGTACACATGCTGTGCTGTTGCTTAACCGACTGTAGTGTAATTTATGACAACAAGATTTATGTTATTTGTTTTCCCAGATCAACTTTGTCCTCTTCGTCGGAATAATCATCATCCTGGTGCAGAAGCTGCAGTCCCCCGACATCGGAGGGAACGAATCGAGCATTTACCTGTAAGTTCCAATCAGCAAATTCATTATCTCCATCGTTGTATGTCTTCAGAAAAATACGGCACGTGAAAAATCAAGTGGATTTTAAGATCTCTAGTTTGCTGAGCACATAAACAACCCTGCAGCTTAAATACATGTGATTCACCTTTGCTGTCAATATTTAAAACAAATGTTTATTGTCAGCATATCCCATGAGAATATTGAAACCAAAAATAACTGATCCCTCTAACAAGGATTGCCTGTGTATCTACAGCCTGATATATTTTACTTTTCAGCGCAGAGGAGCTCCATTGTTGTCTAACAACACAACAATCAAAAACGCATTAATGAGACAGACAGTTCCACGGGATGAAAAATCCCTTTATTACAGTAGACATGAGCCCCGTAGTTTATTTTGGGTCAATCGTCCTGCTGTAAATACTCACCAGAGCCTCAAATGTGCCTTAATCCGCAGCTAAAGTAATCCCCCAAAAGAATGGGTCCTTAACATAAATGTAACTACTTGTACAGATTTGCAGAAGGAACAAATGGGCTTGAGAATGAGCGCCTCTGACAGGGTGGAGAAGTTAGAAGTGTTGAGATACGGACTAAAACATTGTTGATTTTGGTCTTTTCATGGGATTTGTTGATGATAAAAAAAGTATAGAATATTGTTTATTTTTCTTTGGATCAGTATGTCCCCTTTAAATACACTATCTCATACTAAATTAACATTTCATAAACAGGAACCATGTGTTATTTAATGGGTTGTTTTTATCCACAGCAGCTTTATTTTCACATTCCTATCATTAAACCTCCAATGTGTCATCTTAGACACTTTTCAGAATATATTAATTTGTAGTACCTGTTGGCAGGAAGCGTGAACCTCATTATGGAGTTGTACTGTAGCCAGACATCACTCCTGTTCTGCTCCCACCGGACCGTGTCTTTTGAGGCTCGGCAGATAATGTCATTCTCATCTGTTGCTTAGACCTGTGCGTGCGTGACCACGTGTGAAAACGTGCGTGTGTTGTGTGAGACTGCGTGTCTGTGTCCCTAAAGACACTGTCTCTGTCTTTGTTGTATTGTTGTGTTGTCTTTGTGCTGTGTAGCAGCTGTGCTCAGAAATGCTTCAGTGAGCCCACACAGGCTGTTCAGCATTCGTGCAGGATGTCAGAGTTATCCACCATCACACTGTAAGTGTGTGTGTCTGTGTGTGTGCGTGTGTGTGTGTGTGTGTGTTTGCCCGCTGACACACGTTTGTGCGCGTTTGTCGAGTGTCGACTGCATGTGTGTATATGGTGTGTGCTTTACACCAGGGGTTCTTAAATGCATTCTCTCACACACATGTTTGTACTTCTATACTCGTGGGGACCTTTATTGACATACTACATCCTCTAGCCTCTAACCATCACTGAACCGAAACTTAACTCTAACGTGAACCTTACCAAGCCGTAGTTCTCCAACAGGCCTTTGAAGGTTCCGCCCCAAAGTGGGCGCGGCTGAATTGTCCTCACTAAAACTTAACCGGTCCTCACAAAGGTAGACACACAAGAATGTACATATACACAGCATTAAGTTAATCTGTGTTGCACTGTGTGCCTCGCATCATTTTAAGGTGTCATTTGTTTCTGTGTATTTCCATTTGTTATCTGTATGTCAGACACTATGTTTTACTGCATGATACGGACACAGCTAAGATAAGGACACAATTAATACTCTATATGACCACAGGGATGGATAGATAGATAGATGGATAGATAGATAGATAGATAGATAGATAGATAGATAGATAGATAGATAGATAGATAGATAGATAGATAGATAGATAGATAGATAGATAGATAGATAGATAGATAGATAGATAGATAGATAGATAGATAGATAGATAGATAGATAGATAGATAGATAGATAGATAGATAGATAGATAGATAGAGACTTTATTTCAGACTCGGGGTCCATACAGACAGATACATAAAAAAACAGACACAAACAATAAAAGTACATCGGCCTAGCAATGCCTTACAAAGAGACAGCTGTACCAATGTCGCCACAGCTGGACTGGTAGCGTGTGGTGCTAAACCTTATGTTGGTTAAAACAACTATGATCCCATTTGCAGAGTCATTCAGTCTGCAGATGAATTTGTACATGAGATTTCTTAAAACTGTTTGGAAAGTGTTGACTCGTGCAGCCACAAACATTTCACCAGCACTACTCCATCTCGGTCTCTTTAAAAGTATTCTCATGGCGTCATTGTACGCTACTTGAAGTCTCTGTAAACCCTTTTTTTGTAGTTTGACCACAAGTGTGTAGTGTAGAGTGGAGTACAATATGCTCTGAACAGAGACATCTTCACTCCATCTGTACACAGACCAGACTAACGTGAGAGACTGTTTGCTTGTGCAGACATCATACGACATTGCCTGGAAATGTCGTTATCATCAGTCATGTGTTCTGTTAAAAAATGACCAAGATATTTGACTTCACTACAGACACCAAGATTATTGTCAGACAATTTGAAGTCAGGGAAGTTTAGACAGTTGTCCTCTTTAGTTGGACAGATCTTACTGGCGTTGTATTTGATGTCATGTTCCACACCGTACACAGTACATATAGTGAGGAGCTGCTGAAGACCAGCGCTAGAAGGACTAAAGATCACCAGATCATCTGCAGACACGATGTGATTAACCAGAGCATTACCCATCATGCACCAGTATTACAGGCTTTCAGTTGCTTGGACAGATCATCAATATACAGATTAAACTGAACTTGTCTGACACCATTGCTAACCCCAAATGGGGCTGACACACTTTTACCCCATTTTACTTGCACACTCTGGTGCGCATACCAGTAAGCCAGAATTCTCACAATGTGTATGTGGGGACAGCTCTTTGGCTCAGTTAAAAAAATTATTTACTGTGATTAACACGATCAAAAGCTTTGGAGGCATCAATAAAACACATAAGAAGTGATGAGTTTTGAGCTCTGTATTTGTTTACAGTTTCCTTTAAGGCGTATATACACAAGTCAGTGCCATGTTTGGCTTTGAAGCCCAACTGGTTATCTGTGGAGGTGATGAAGTCCTGTATTCTGTCCAGCAGAATTCTTTCTAGGACTTTTGACAGTACGCTGGCCAAAGCAATGGGCCTGTAATTCTCTCGGCTACGTACTTTACCAGCTTTGTTTTTAATGACTGGCACTAAGAGAACAGACAGCATTGAGTCTGGTAACAAGCCGTGAATCATGAAGCCAGTAAAACAAACAGCGAGGAGAGGAGCTAACCTCGGACTAGCATATTTAAGGTGTTCAGCAGGAATATGGTCCAAACCACTTGCTTTGCCTTCAGACAGTTTATTGATAGCTTGGTGCACCTCATATGATGTAATTACCATTCACTCATTACTCTCAGAACTGTCCACGCTGTACAAATCACTTTTGAAGCACTGGCCCTTGTCTGGGTCTACCAGCTGGAGCCCATGATTTGAAGGCTTCACAGGCTTCAGCACGATACTCGGCTACATACTCGTTCCAGCCAGGTTTGATGTTATGGGTCTTATTATGATGCTTGTAGTAGGGCTTGCTGTCTTTATACAGAGCACTTACTATATCATTGTACATGAAGCAGAGATCTCTCCTATCACATCCTTACAGTTAACGTCAGTCCACATAGCTGCATCTCTAGCTGGATGAATATGACTGAAGGACTGGTCTGTAGGAGCAGAATACACGAAGACGTCCTCTTCAGTGAGAGTTGACCAGTCAAGTTTTTCTGTGTTGACACTATTTCCATTTCTAGATAGCGCCGGTAGATGTTCAACATTTATCGACATAGCAAACGGTATATGATCAGTTGTTGCTGCGCCATAAAGAATGCCCATACATCCCAATTAAGCATGAGCATCAGCTGTACGACTACAATGGCCCAGCCATGATGTAGTGTGCCAGGCCTCACTAATGTATGTAGAGCTATCTGTAGGCAAAAGCACTTTGCTTGATAATATAAAATAATTGTCTTTGCAAAACTGAGCCATGTGCTTGGCAAATACTGAGCTTGTGTCTGAGATATCTGCATTCATATCCCCAATAACATAAACACTAGAAGAAGTATTATCTTGAATGAAGGAATTGATGAAGGCAAGCCTATTTAGATATTCATCCTCATTGTGATTGCATTCATAGGGTGTATAAACATTTAGGATAATGAATTCCTTATCATCATGAGTAAACTGTATTGCAACACACCAGTCAACACCAAGCCTGACCACATTTATCAAAGAGTCAAGCTTCTTATTGGTATAATTTGGTATTGTTTGGTATATGTCTCTTTGGTATGATTTTTTTATAGATCGTACATGTCAACAGTTATGTGTTTCTCTTCTCAGTCTCGATCTTGTGATCATTTTCACCTAAAAACCGATTAGTACACTAAATCTAAACTCAGATTTAAAGGATAAGACTTGTTTTATTCTATATTCTTACTGTCAAAAAACCCCATAAAGGACCAGAACTAAGTTCAACAACACTATTTAGTTCCTTATCATCATATCAATTTGATCTCACTGAAGATATATATTCTTTTTAAATATATTTCCTGAAAAAGCTTGGCATTGTAAACAAACACAAGTCAATAATTAGTGCTCCAGTGAGTATTTATGTCAGTGAGACAGTGAATGTGGAATTGACTCATAATAAACTACAGGCTACAGGTTTATCGTGATAAAGAAACAAGTGACGCAGCTCATTCATGTTTATAATAGTTTTGGACAACAGTGGCGCTCTATTGCAAATATAAGATATTCTGCGTTTGGCTACACAGACAATACCTGATAGTGGGATCAATTAATTATTGATTTGACTTTTTATGTGATTTGTTGACAATAAGGAGTATAAAAAAAAATCTCCCGCCTTATCCTTAAAAGTGAACACGAAAATAATCATAAAATTGTGACTGAGCCTGCATTTTAAACATTTGTCATAACATTGCACCATTAGCTCTGTTCTTGCATCACGTCCAGCTGTCCAGCATCAGTAACACATGACTTATTAAACTCTGTGTGTGTGTGTGTGTGTGTTTGTAGGCGTCTGGCGCGCTCCACCCTCCTGCTCATCCCTCTCTTTGGTATTCACTACACTGTGTTCGCCTTCTCACCTGAAGATGTCAGCAAGCGAGAGAGACTGGTCTTTGAACTGGGACTGGGATCCTTCCAGGTATGCTCCAACATCCGATTTCAATTTAAGAGAACTATGAGATGACGAATGAGAGAACATAACGGGATGATAAATATTCACAGTAAACTACATAAAAATACCTTGATTTCCGCAGCTATGCAGCAAGCTTTACACACTTCCAATAATAGAGAGCCGTTGGGCTTTGACGTTTTTCCAAGCGATTACAGGCACAAAATTGGACAAGTTTAACAATGAAAGAAGTCAAACATTCGCTTTTTCTTTGTCTTATTTGACAGTGAATTGATTTTTTTTTTTTTTTGGACTGATGGTTAAACAATATGAACAGTTTGAATCACTTTTGGGAAATCGTGATAAGAATTTAAAACTATTTTCCTAATTTGTAGTCAGTGTAAGCATGTACCATAAGCCATGAAATCGTTCACTTAAGACTTCATTTTTGCCAATTTGTATGAATTTGATATTGGGTATCGACACCTCTGCAACAATTAAAATAAAAAACAAATCTTTACAGGGAAATATGAACTTTTTTTCTACAGTATGTCATACAAAATTCTACAGAAGGGTCACGACGCGGCCTTTACTGATGGCACTGATTACAATTCCTGGATACTGAAGTTGACATTTTTTCAAACGCTTACTTCTGCTATTCAGAGCTGACAGCACACACTGCTTTGGAGTGTAGCTTTTAATAGAGATGGCTGAACATTTTAAAAGTGTATCCATCCCCACAGTCACTCTTTTTGATACGTCTTTAGCCTTTGTTGATAAGGATGCAGTTATGTTTTTAAAAGAAAGCACATTTCAATCTCAAGCTGTTTTTCTCTATAATTTGTGTTCTCTTGTCTCCTCCTCAGGGCTTTGTTGTAGCTGTCCTTTACTGTTTCCTCAATGGAGAGGTAAGCTTTTATTCCCATTGATAAACAGTTTCCCTTTATGATATTTTAGTCGGCTTCTGGGTTTTTTCTGACACTTATTAATACCAGAAATGGTCTTAATGCTATTTTTGATGAACATAGCACTTGAACATATTTCAGGATAGATGTCTCTAAATACTGCAAACAGTAACTCTTTACTTTAAGCCCTCTATTTAACATGTATAATATATAGAAACATTGAATTACTTATAACAGCCATTCCCAAAGACTAGGTCGGGACCCACAGGTCTTTTATTTAACGTGTGTCTGCAGTACAACTTTGAGTCAAAAAAGGAAAATGATCGCCTACTTATAACATCACATCTTTTATAAAAGTACATTTGTTCAATTGATGAGGGGAAAAAAACAAGAGCCTGTTAACTAAATGCATTCATTTTGCCTCATTTATAAAGTATTCATGTGTATATGTTTTCAATCTCACATCAAATGAAACTGTGATTTATCTAATGCTAGTTAATACATTAAATTACAATAAGTGCTTCATTAACAAATAAACAACAATACATTAAATTAATATGTTTACAATAAATATTATATTTTGAATGTAAATCTGTAATCTGTACCACATCTGCCCCAAGTCTGATGACAGAGAACAACAATCACTCGTTTTTGACAAATAAGTATTCAAAAAAAGTGCTGCAATTCTATAAGGCCTCGCTCATCAATAAAGAAAAATTACATTTGTTCTCAAATGAATCAGACAATCTAAACACATTGAAACATACAATGCAGTTCTGTTCTTCCACAATTCTGACAAAAAAAATCCTATCGTCAACTGACCTCTGATGTCACAGATGAAGACTTCATTTATGTGATTAAAGCTTTAATATATTATATTGTCAATCCTTCATTAACTGTTTACACACCAATTACGAATGCTTCAAGGGAATTATAACTGTTGACGAATACATTAATTATATATGAAAGTGTCACTTACACAACTTAAGTGTACTGTACCTTATCGTGGAGCTGGTACAGCTTAAAGTACATTAAAAAATGACCTTGTGAAGTTTCTCCCTGAAGGTGCAGTCGGAGATCAAGAGGAAATGGCGCAGCTGGACCGTGAACCGGTACTTTGCTGTGGACCTGAAGCAGCAAAGGCACCCTTCGTTGGCCAGCAGCGGAGTGAACGGCGGGACTCAGCTGTCGATCCTCAGCAAGAGCAGCTCCCAGATACGAATGTCCAGTCCGCTAGCGGAGAACGCCAACATCAGCCTCCCAACCTGAGCGTCTGATTGGCAAGAGTCAACTTAAAGGTGCCGTTCCACTTATGTACATCCAGACCAACCAGAGCAGACCAAAGTGGCCCCTCATACCTCGTTACATTTTGTAGTTTGGCCTTTTCGAAAATGAGGTATTTCTGAAAGCATTTACTGGAGATCCATTAGAGGTACACAGCTGACGTTCATACTTAATCATTTTATTTCACGATACAATTTAATTTATTTGAGTATTTCAGTTGACTCTTAAGATTGTGAACTTTTCAAATTTTCCGATTTTCTAGCAGACAAATTCCATTCCATAGATCTAAACGGAGAGATATTAGAAATTCCCTTCCTGCCAATGTTTTTATCTTCAATTTAGCCCCTATTATTGTTTAATGTATAATTAATATCAATGTAGAGTTTGGTGCCAAAAAACAGTACTTGTTGTAAAAAAGAAAACAGCAGTTAAACGCCAAATGTAGGGGTCATATTTGTCTGTTGGTGTGTCAAGTAAATGTGCTTCAAAGTGCCATACAGGTTGCCTGACTGGATCTGATCTCATAACAGTCCAAAAGTGAACAACCAAACGTCTGCCTTGCTTGTACAAATGCTCATTGTTTAAATATTTCATCTTCAAATTTAAACATTTTTCTACAATCTGCCGTACGTACAGAGTATGTCAAAAGATATATCGAGAAAAAATACAAAACATGCATAACGCAGCATTGTAATGACCTTTTCAAACGAAAGGAACTGGAGCCCAAATCTGTAGACTTCATCACATATCCTGAGGACCCAGAAGATCCGGCCCACTCTATTCTGAGATATTTGTTTGTATTTAATAAAAACACAGTGTACACAGAAGAACAAAGTGCCAAACTGAATAGAACAGGGTTTCCCAACCTGAAGGTGAATATGAGGGGTTGTGAAATGCCAGATACAACAATGTAGGAAAGAAGAGCTTAAATTATGTTTATTACTGGGAAATTTATTTTACTTTTTTTTTGGTGTAAAACACCAGATACAGTCACGTCTTTCAGGCTTGTGAAGGCAACATGTGCTTGCAAGCTCGAAGAAATATGTAACTTTTTATGAGCGATCATGAATTGACTTTGTATTGTTTTAAAGCCAAAAAAGGTTGGGACCCACTGGAGGACATCGCCGTACATGAGGGAATACAACATTATATTTCAAAAAGAATCCTTAAAATCTCCTCTCTGACCTGATTTATGCTCACAGCTAGTGTCAGTAGTTTCCTCCAGTTGATTTTCCTTTCTTGCAGACTGTGAACTTAAATGTGCCATTTAGCGGATGATTTCATCCAAAGCTTTTCTCATAGTGCCATGAGTTCATATGTACAGCATTTTATCATAGGCGGCGAGAATCAAACCCTTAACATGCTCTTAAAGATAACAGGACTCTTTATCCTCTTTTCTCTGAGCATCAGCCCATCGTGCCACATCTTCATTATCATTTTTTTTGATGAATCACATCCTACACTCACATTCCAAAGTGCCTAGTCAGTCACACATAGCTCTCACTTTTATTTCCAGTGCAATGAACAGATATCTTAAATGTCTAGTGAGAGTCATTTTCTGCAAAGAATGTACAGAGTGTTGTGTTTTTATTGTGAAGCAAAGTTATGCTACGAAAAAACAGTTGTGCTCATTTATTGGTGAAATTATTGATGAGAAAAGAGTCCTGCTGTTTTTTTTCCTTCTTCTTTTTAATCACGATGAGCTTGACAAGACTTAAGTAACAGCTCTACGTAACTTCTGTTTTATTTCACCTGCTGGTTCCAACGATCATCTATAAGTCCGTTACAATTCAGCACCAACGTCAGACACATAAACCGCTTCAAAACAACACATGTTCTAACAGTCAACACTGAAATGCTTTAATGTGACAGCTCTTGACAATCGCAGTGTGTTGCCCATTTTTTTCTTTCTCTCTCTTTTTGTTTGTAAGCTAACAAACAATAACTGTCCAGACGTGGAAATGAATTAAGATGAAATGTGAAACGATGTGTACAGGAGGATTTAGCCACAACATTTACTCAAGATATTTATTTTTTTTGTACTGTCATCTGAATGGATTATACGATTGTAGTGTCTTAAAAAGATGAATTGACAATTATCGAACAGAAAAGGATGTACATTTATTTTCCATGAACCAGTGCCATGCTGTGAAATGACTCAATGTACAGTATACATGCTTTCTTATGTGTAATTTAGTTGTATGCCTGATGTATTATTTCATTATTGATATCGACTCTCGTGTTGCTATAACTGGTGAGATGTGTGGCACAATGTCTCATTTACAATTTTAAAGAAAACAAAAAAGACTCACAGGAAATTGCTGTCCAAAGAGGATATTGTGAGCAAAAAAAGCGAGATAAAAAATAAACACTACTGAAGAAGAGATGCATCGGATTTATGCATCTGCTTGGCTGCTTTTTGACAAAACAGTGTGTGACAAGATACTATCAAGGGAACTCGAGCCGGAGGTAGAAATGGTTTTGGGTTGTTTTTTTTTATTAGGAAGGTACGAGAAGGTGGAACAACTGCGACAGATAAAACACAAAGTGTGTACGAGGGTGTGATAAAAGAAAACACTCCGCTGCTGCTTGCGTGTTCTATCGCCAGCCGTCATTCTGAGTCTGAATCAGCTCAGATGGAAACGACCATGTCTCAAAGCTGTTACTGTCTGTGGAAAGAGGAGAAAACTCCTTTCATGACCATGTCTGTGCTGTATATTTGTTTACCACAAGGTGGCAGCAAATCATTTTAGTTGGGGGTTTACTTTTCACAGCGTTGATTTTTTTTTTTTTATACAGAACTAAATTATCAAGCCTACAAGTTCGATTTTTCTTAATGAGGTCAAATGTGCCCCCTTCTCAATCCCCAAATTCCCTTCCGGTTCACTTTAGTTTCAAAGCAAAATTAATTTGAAAAACTATTTGAATTTCAAAACTTACTGACATATGAGGAAATATTGAGAATTGGGGGCACCTTGTAGTGACCGTTCCTCTCTCCACAAACCACTTCTTACAGTTACTTTCGTTTTACGGAAGCGCACTCATCTTTTTGTGTGAAAGAAAAGCTCTTGACACATTTTCTGACAGCAATAGTCTGACATTTTCGTAAATATGTTCATTCACTTTCTAGCTGAGGGTTTGGTGAGAAGATCGATACTACTTTAATGGCTGTACGCTAATAATGAAGCTACAGCCGGTTAGCTTAGCTTAGCACGAAGACTGGAAGCAGCTATAGCACCCCAATGTTCCCAGGGTCTTCATTTTATAGCCCTGTATTTTCTCCTGCATTACGGTAGTTTGGTTCAATTTACATGGTAAACATTGTAAATTTAACAAAATAAAAACAAAATGACTTTAGGCAAAATTGTTTGGTTAGGTTTCGTAAAAACATCATGGCCACTGTGGAGATTTCAATGTCTAAAGTCAAGAAAACTGTTTGCAAATTTGAGGATGTTGATTTCAAAGAGTATGACATCAGCTAGAAAAAACAGCATTGCTGAGGAAACTTTGAAAGGTCTCCTTTGTTGTAATAAGGAGATATGGAGCTGGGGAACATCGTACCCATGGGGACATAGATAAGCTCCCAGCTAGAAGTTATTGGCGAACTAATCGCGACCTTATCTTGACGAGATAATTACAAAACAGCTGGCAAATATTTGGTGTACATCCCAAAATGTCAGGCTATTCCTTTACATGTAACTCTTCTCAGTGTGGCATATCTGTGTTTAGACGTGTGAGTTCCAATTGATTGCCAATGAATTTTTGAATGTACCGATGTTACTCAGCTGCTCTTAAATGTCGCCTGCTATCAATTTGCCATGGTGTACAAACGATGTCTTTTCTTGATCATACACAATGCACATGTATATGTATATTTCCGGCACACAGGTGGACCTCTTGACGGAAACCTGTAATGTTTGTGACCGTGTTTTTGTATGTTTCTGTAACTGTTTTCAGAGTGTGTGTGAGTGTGTGTGAGGAAGTTGGAGCAAGTGTATTCTGTACACATGTGTACGTAATGACAAGCATTATTAATGAGGATATATGTAACTTAAATGTCAAAAGAATATCTATAAAGCTTCATCCATGTTCTACCTGTGACGGTGTGTCATGTGTTACATGCGTTCTGGTGTCAAACATTTATGTAAATTTGACTGCAAAATAAATCTATCTGTGGTACATTGTTGCATTTCCAGATTGTTCTTTGTTTCCCTCAGCTGTCCCATCCATTCCAATGGACAGTGTACAGATTTTGCAGTTCATGGGTACTTCGTTACTTTATCATAAGAGGAAATTATATTTGTAGAAATTAGATCTGTAAAAACAATTATTTGTAATGTAAGGATTATGAACCGTATGACCAACTTCCTGCTTCTCTTTCCTGATGTTATCCAAATTAAGGTTCACATCAACATTTGTGAGCATCTTACCCCAAGCATTTAATCCCCCAAACACAAAGCCTACAATGTGTTAAAATAAATGAATATACTCAAACTTATTTACTTCTCAAACCACATTCATAACTGCCCTACAAAAGCTGACCCTCACTAAATACACAAGAACAAGTAATATACCGTATTCAGTGTGAAATAAAGTGCAACATTAAATCATATTGTGTGCCGACAATGACCATCAAAGTGCTTCATGGAACAGTCCAGTGCATTATTCATGGTTTGTGAGCTAGAGATGCATCGATTCAAACAATATTGAACACAAAAGCCAACACAGAGGTATTTTTTTGTGTTAATTTCTTCATTAATGAGTGCAGGTTTAAAAAGCTTCATCACATTTCCCTGTTCTTGACAATCTATTGTAAAGGGTTGGTTTGAACATTGTACAGGGCTCATACTCCCCTGCATTGTTTACACCAAATCCCCCCAGCACTGCTTCACCCTCCCTCAGCAGAACTGGAAAATTCCAACACAGAAATGTATCTTAAGACACTCTCACTATGTCAGTTAAAATGCTTCATCTTGTTACCGTACCTTTTTAAAGCCACGTTACCATGTAAATGCTGAGCACAATGTTTTGTATAAATTTGGTATCTCCTGTAGTGCAAGAATTAGGACTATCCCATCTGGCAACAGAATTTAAAAAAGCACGATGCGATGAAGAAACAAATCAAGCTCATGAATATTCACAAAGACTGTGTTTCAAATGGCTCATCAAAGCAGACAACTCCTTGAAATAAGAAGTCTTGTATGATCACACACACACACACACACACACACACACACACACACACACACACACACACACACACACACACACACACACACACACACACACACACACCTCTCTCTCTCTCTCTCTCTCTCTCTCTCTAAACCAGCAGGTGAATTTCTGCACAAAAAAATCAGTTAGCACTCGGTCCATATCAGTCCTGCACATATGTTCAGTCTGCACCAAACTAGAGAAACTGCCTCTTTTACGTGCAGCACAAAACAATTAGACATGTCAAGCTCTTTTCAAATAATTTAACCAAGTTCAAGCATCCGTTGTTTCCACAGCGGTGTCCTTATAATTCCTCAACATTTGTACTCCATCTGTAAACCAACCCTGTCTCCTACAAAATGACATTCCTATACGAACGGCACTCTCAATTACGTTTTAAAAGATTACGGTCACAGTTTTAAACGAGTGGTTAACGTTGTAAATTGAAAAAAGAAATATATGCAAAAAAATAACACAAAACTACTTTATTAGGTTTAGTAGAAAAAAAAAATCAATCTCACTTTAAACTCGTCAAATACAGACAGTTGGTAAATGTCCCTCAGCGTCTCACATCGACGCACCAACGTAAACCCAGCCGCGTCATTATTAGACGCTCAGAACAACTGACGCAGTATAAAGAGCGAGACCACACAGGGCAGGCTAAATGGGTGGAAGGGTCAAACAAACAGGACTTTTGAACAGGAGACTTCTTTTCGTTAGACATTAACATTTTACAGCAACATTTTGCTGTCAACAGAACCATGTTAAATCATCTTACAACAAGTTCTCGGGCCAGCTCTGTCTCCACTGTGGACCGGACACCGTGCGTCACCACGACGTCCTTACAAATGAAAGCACCAGTGTTCCTTTACTTTTTTGTAACTTTTGGTTGAAACCATTTTTCGAAGAAACTGTAATTTAACTCAGAAACGTGTGACGTCATGGCTGCAGCCGACACTGATATGATGCATTTAAATCATGCAACATGTCCTCAATCACTCACCAGTGTTCATTACGCTCCTCCCACAGAGGCGTTGTTGAGTTATTGTCAATAGCAGGTTGAGGACTGCCTCTAGTCGTTTGTTTGACATTCTCAGGACAACTCTTCTCTTCTCTCATGGCTGGGATCTTTAAAATCAAACTGAAGAGACGTTCCCGCTAGAAGGAGGTCGCCTGAGCCCCCCGTGGGCTTGAACTGTTATCCGAGTGATGCTTCGCTTGGCCGGCATGAGATGATTTTGATTGCGACACTTCCACAGCCATCTCCGCAGCTCCGTTTGGACCTGCAGACAGACGCATGTATGCAGCCTAGTACCAGAGGCAGGAACTGATTTTGTTAAAGCCACGATGTGAACAATGTGCCCCGAGTGACAGCACTAGAACAGACACTGTGGCAGATAATGTAGCAATACAAACGAGTAGAAATGTACAGCATGCTTGAATATTTGTATCATGTAACTGTCCCCTATAGTTACCTCTCCATTCATGAAACAGTAAAGCAGTGCCACCACAAAACCCTGCAACACAAGAGGACATGACACGTACACATGTGATGCATGTATAGTCAGCTTTAAAGATAAACGGTTCAAGGTCTCTCTTGGATGTACATTTCTCAGACATTGCAATTGTGTAAAAACTCATTTTTGGTCTGATTATAAGCTTGAACTCAATCGTTGAGATCCTCAGATGTTCCCCAATTGTACACACCTCAAGTGACAAATAAGAAGACATTTCAAAGTATTCATATTTTCTCCAGTCAATATGCTGTGACTGGAGTGTTATACGAATTCATGAAAACATAAATATTGCCAGCTCGAAAAGTTGCTCCAAATTCTTTTTCATTGAAGTCGACTTCAGTTTACGGTGCAGACCAACATCCCCGGTTAAAGTTTGGTCACTCCCCATCACTCTCTCCCTCTATTGGCCCTTTTCACAGCAGCCATTTTGACGTGTCACAGCAGGGTAAACACAGGTGTAATTGATGAAGTTTATCAGTGTCCCATTTTATTTATTGTCACAGCTATTCATCTGAATCAGCATGCACAATACCAGGGCCCTGGCCCACCTGGCACAGGGCCATAATTAAGGTTATTAATTGCACCTGTGTTTACCTTGCTGTGACATGCCAAAATAGCTTCTGTAAACTACCCTAATGAAGACATAACACCCCCCCCCCCCCCCCAAATTAGGGCTTGTCACAGAAGGAAATGACTCATGTGCTTATTTCATGACTAGAAAAGAGCAGAACCATTGTACACCTGCGTTATCCTGTAAGTCAAAATGTCTGATGTGAAAAATGAGTATCCTGGGAGCATCCTACCCTAAGCAATGCACCTTTGGTAACTTGTTTTGTGATTTGTCTTTGTCTAGATTTTAAGTCTGGACTTGTTATTGTGATCCCTCTCTGTTGCTTTATACCTGAAAGGATCCCAGGCCCAGCTCGATGTAGAGTCTGGCTGCCACTCCCGTGTTCTCGGGCAGGAAGGCGAATACTGTGTAGTGCATCCCAAACAGAGGGATGAGGAACAGGGTGGATTTAGCCAGCCTCCTGAAGGAAACGAATCACAAAGGAATGAAAGAAAGAAGAAAGCCTTGACAGCAGTCCAGGTAATGTTAAGGCACAATCGGGCTAATCCGCCATGGAAACACATTTTCTCAATCAGCGATAAGACTTTCATGAACACATAATCTTCTGGCTGTTTCACGTAAGAGATTTCAGTTTTATTTTTTATTGTTTAGTTGTCTTTACGTTTTGGGTTGGTGGGGCACATTTTTTGAAAAAAAAAATACTTTAATGCATCAATCAGGATTTAGCTACTTTGAATCAAAATGTAATGAAAGTATCCCAAAGAAGCACATTTTTCACTTTGACTTTGATGGTTGCCGATAAATATTTCATGTTAAAGACAAATCATGAATATTAGAAGGTTTCCAGGAGCTTTAAATTAAGATGCATCATCTCAACAACAAACATCTGAATATGTAGTCATACTAGCTTTTCACAGAAATATTCACTTTTATCAGTGTTCGTTTTAAATGCCAGAATGCATTATTCCACCAGGTTTCACCAAAGCTAGAGCAGATGTGGCAGATATGACCTTTAAAACAACACGTGATCAGTGGAATAGATTCAAATGTCAAAATACAAAACCCTGATGCATTGTGCATCAAAGTTGAGTTCAAATCAGATTGATGATGATGATGACGTTATTTAATTGTGGTGACATTACATTGTTGCACCAATTTGCTATAAGTCATGTGGTTTGAAATAAAAACTCCACCTCTGCATGTTATCCCTCAAAAATCACAACTACCGCTGATAAGTACCCTCTGTCTTATCTTATCTGTCTTTCTTCAACTTTATTAAGTTTATTCTTTCATGTCGCCGATATGGTAAATTAGCTGCAAATATTAGACGTGTCTGCACATCCGATTCAAAGCTTGAACAAGGACAATAGCCGTCTGGATATTCTAAATAACAAAGATAGTCACTCTTATCAGACATAACATTTTGGCTGCTGGAAGATTAAAGTTGTTTTCTTTTGGGGTTGGAGTATTTTCAGGCCTATAATAGGATTGTGTATGTCTTTTGTCGCACTGGAGACTTATGCCTTTGTGTTCATGTGTCTGAATCAGATTGAAGTTTGTAAGACTGAGATGAAGCTTTTGAAAGCGCCAACCATTGATTGAACTGGTGGAACAATCCTGTCGCACGGTGATAGAGGAGACATCTATTTCTGGCATCCGGGGCTATTTTTATGTGCTGCGTTCATTGTTAATTCAGCCGAGCTGGAATCTGAACCAACCAAATGTCAAAAGGAAGGAAGGATTCACTCAGGTAAAGAATGATTTCTGGGCTCCAAGAGTAGATTCACAGATGAAGCGTATTCACTCTTTAACTGTGAGGAAGACTTCAGTACTTTACCACGGGATTTCATCAATTCCCTCTTCTTTCCCTCTTCATCGTAGACGCTTCATAGAAACTGACAACCGTTTCTGACATATCAGTTTCTGACTAAGATGTTTTACCTCAACACTGAACAATTGTTCCATAGTTCAAAAAGCACTGACACAACTTAAGTTTGTCTCGAAGTATTGTATAAAGAAAAGGACGGTCTGCAAGAGAGGTGATAGCCAATGTAGCAGGTAGCCAATGTCATTCTCAAAGGCAGCCTTTATAGGAGGGTTTACGTTACGGTCATGGTCCAGTGTAAGTCGTGACTCACATAAAGTGTCCGGTGTCATTGTTCCCGGCCATCGTTGAAGATTTAAGCTTTTGAACCAGGATCCGGATCACGTTGATGAAGATGACAATGTTGATCTGGAAGAGATACATGCACAATTACAGAATCCAAACGTGCACAGAGAAAGACGTGAGAGAGAAAACAATATTTTAAGCAAGAAACATCTTTTTTGCATATAAAACAAATTGCTGAGATATTAGCAATTGATCCTTCTTACATCCAAAGAGATGTTGTTTAATTATAGCTCCGCAACAGGGAATGTGTTTGGTGTGTACGCAGCGTGTGGATGTAAGAACAAAGAGTGTTTGGAGGCTAGCTAGTTTTTTCCAAGGGATACAAATTGGCCAAGGAGCATTTCATTAGCTGGCTATAGTCAACATTGCATTTTGTTGCGTTTCCAATTCATTAGAAACCGTAGCTGATCTCCTGCATGGTACAGTATTTCTCCACTGAGTGGAAGCTGGTCTTGGATGCTACCGTCCTGATCCTGCTCTTTGTTGGATTCTAAAAGTGAAACATACCCTAACTTCTGCTTCTCCAAGTATGTCAGCTATGTTAGAGTGACATAAGGATAAATTATTAGACTTTTATCAAAATAGCCTCATTTTTATTTTTAGCATGATACTCTGTTTAAAACAGATCAGCTAGAAACATTAAAAAGTCAGCAGAAGATGGTGTGAAATGAAGGGCTCAAAGATCCTATGCATTTTAATTTACTTCTTTCCACTCACCACCAGCGAGGCTGTTATTGGTCCTTTAATAATCCACCAAATAGCAACATTGTCTGTGTCGTCCCAGCAACTGCAATTAAAGCCAATTTCAATGAATTAAATTAATTATGAGAATATATAAGCTGCTTTGGTGCATATTGTGTGATAAATCGTACCCTTTGTCATCATAGAAGAATCTGGTCAACACCCAAAGTATGAGAACTGTTGATGGGAACCCTGCAACGTAAGAGCAGAGATTAATTATTGATACGCTGGATATGTGTCAAGTAAAATTAATCAAATGCCCCAACTCGCATATCTACTGCAGTTTTAATGAAAATGTTGTGAGGCATATAACACATTGTGTAAATGTATCTGTCTCCCAATTACATCTCCATGAGAAGAAAAAACAGACACCGGATAAAAGCAGAAGAGAGAGAGAGAGAGTGCAAACCGGAAAGATGCTGATAAGACACATTAGAGCCACTGAGTGAGCGACAAAAACAAAAACAAAAAAACACCCCCCGGTTTGCTTGTCAGGTTGTAAAAACACAGATACTCAGGACGGAGATATTTAGGTCCAGATGTTCCGTGGCAACAAGTGCATAGTTTTACGTTTGAATCAGTTTAATGTGTTTTGTTGGTTCATATGCTTCATATGCCATGCATTATCATAACTATAACCACTTCCTCTTACAATAAGCAGACTTTAGTACAGAAAACCCAGGATGACCTTTTAGAAATTTTGTTTTGTCAATCGTCTGTTCTGTTGGCTAAAAATGTCAGGCACTCTTGCTCCTCACTAAGAAAGTCAGCGGCCTCACAACATCAAACCGGTATGCTGCTGTTTCTCACCGTCACTGTTGCAACTGGTCAGGCTGTAGTATTGTACTGTTACAGTTGTTGAAGTGATACAGTCTGTGGAATATCACTAGAAGCACCTGAGAGTACGGGCTTGAACAAGGAAAATATCCAGCGAACAGATAGGGATGGTGAGACCATAGAAATCATTTGACTGAGCCAAACAGGATGACACAAAGGGAAAGCACTCAAAATATCCAGCTCACTGAAGTAAGAGATAAGGGAGGGCAAACAAAGGCAGCGCCGAGGAAAAAAGAGCAGCCGCAATCGCTGCTCAGGAACAGCTATTGTGTCAATAAATATCGTCTGGAAATAGATTTCCAACCACTCAAATGTGACTGTGTAGTGTAATCACAAGACAGACCAACAACCTTCCAGTATCATTCAATGCAATACAACAACACCACAAAAACGGGCTCAGGAGATCCTGAGATCCTGAGACGCACAACACAGGACCATAAAGCCTCTGGCCACATCTGCAACTGGCATGGAGGCATAAATCCGTCTCTCCTATACCAGCTGACTACCTGGAACCATCTTCTTTATTCCACCTTTGCTTTTCAAAAAAAGGCCTTCATCGTTGTGTGTGTATAACGCAGCCTATATATTCGTGTCAGGAAGCAACAAAAGCAACACAAATTATAAAAACAGGCACACATTTCTCATCAAGTGGTGAGTTTGATTTATTTTCTTTGTGATTTTATAAAAGGAAGTGAAGGCTACGGTCTCTTTCTGTTTCTCTCTCGCTCTCTTCCTCTTTCCTGGAGCTGTTCATGTCTCTTTTAAGACAAATGTATCACCTCAGAAACTGCAAAACTAGAGTACTGATCTGACCATGGAACACCTCGAAAGCCACAGTGTGTTTCGAAACACTTGCCATATTTATTCTGCAAGACAACATTATCTTTGTCAGTTACCCAATGAGAGCTGGACGCATTCAATGTCAAAATACCATCATCAAGTCAAAGTCGGTGCATCTGACTGTCAGACTGTAAAATGAAAAAAGTGTCTTCTGTCCAAACACACTTTAAGAAGGTTTTCCCCTTCGCATCCCAGAGTAATATTATCAATAGCAATCCAAAATAAATCCCCCACTGAATGCTTGGCCTCCAACAAATATCTTGCTCCTGGGTGTTTAACATCTTCCCCTTATATTGAGCGATTGAAAATGAATTGTGGGACGACTTCACCAGGTTACGTGAAGATTACGTGTATACATTCAATCATCACTTGTTCGTCCGTTATGGGCTTGAACGTCCTCAGACGACCTGGTCGGTCATCTCTACTCACCCCATCCAATCAGGATGTACCACCAGAAGTACTTCCTCTGAGAGACGAAGGTCAGGGCCAGCAGCGTCTGCAGATACATTCCCTCCACCAGCAACCAGAAGTAATTGGCCAGGATGCTGAACTGGAAGAACGCCACAGCTGACTTGCAGGCTGTCTAGAGAGGACACCGTGAAACAAAGTTACTACGACCAGATGTGTCATTATCTATCTATATATCTATATATATATATGTATATATGAGGCAGTTCAGTAAAATATTAAAGTAGTTTAAAAGCTCTCTGTTCAGCAGCAAAGGAATTATTAACATAACAATGTACTACATCTATCTTTTTCATCTATTTTCCGTTATTATGTTATGAATGCATAACGCACTTTGAAATGTACATGTCAGTTTAAGCATTCAGTCTGTGTACAAGTTACTGTTACTGTTGTTAAAACAAAGTTGGCTGAAACAATATATTTTTGTCACTGTAACTGTTACATGTGGTATTTTTTCATGTATATTTATTATTTTTATGTACTGGCATACATACTTTTCTCACTTTAAATGTTTTGTAAAAATGGTGCATTTAAAAAACGTCAACTTTTCATCAGCTAAAAATAAGATATTTCAATTTGTTTTCAATGGATTGTTCAGCTTAGATGTGGTCATTTTCCCTGACGAATGAAGGGATTCGTCCCCTCTGTCCTGACATTCCTCTTTTCATTGGTCATTTAATTCAAATAGCAGATGTGGGAATCTGCTTGATGATGGGATAATTATAGGCTAATAAGCGTGCTCACTGTGGACACGGAGCAGTGGTCCAGGGTCTCGTCAGCAAACAGCACGGTGTCCTTAATGAAAACAGCGCTGGCTCTCAGGACGAAGGAGGAGAACAGGTTGACGTGGATGTAGTTTCTAGTGCAGCGGAACTTCCTGAAAGAGGCACAAATACACAAATACACCAACAGTCCTAGATTCCCAATCCAACAAAGGCTTTACTGGGGCCTTTATTGATCTGACAGTCGATCATGTGGATATTTGTGTCTGTTGGAGCATGTTACAGCTCTATACTCGACTGTAAAGCTATTTAATTCTTGCTCGCCGCCCTTCTTAACACTCCAGTTAAGAATCTGTTCCATAAATCAGTTACATAAATGGCTGGTGAGCGAGCATCTGTTGTGCCTTTTATTGCCCTTGTTGTTCAGGGACATTGCTGTGGTCTTACCTGAAGGCAGTGAACACCACTATGGCTGTGATGAGGGAGATGAGCGAGGTTGCGTAGCCCACAGTGTAAACCTGTCTGAACGTGTAGAGGTAACTCGTCTGCAGAGAGACAAAATTGTGATGCTGTCAAATGTACGCATGGGAAATAACTCGATGACTGAAATGTCACACGAAATGTCTGAAACAGTGGATCTGACGGAAGTGCAGTGGTAGAGTTTTATAATACAAAATATCATCAACAAATATAATAATATGTAGTATCATAAGGGAAAATAAAGGGGGGATTCACAAGATAACAGTGGATACACTAGATACAAATGAGCCCCATGTTTAACAGCTGCAGCATTAAAATGACAGTAATTATTATCCAATCATTTCGTAAACATTATTCTGCATAATAACCTATTTTTCGTACTTTAAGTATAATCTGATGTTCATACTTTTGTACTTTTACATGTAACACAGTATTTCTACACGGTTGTATTCATGCTTTTACTTTAATAAAACATCTGAGTACTGCTTCCTCTACTGCAGGATGGAATAGAATCAATAAATAAAACTGAAAAGTTGAATACAGATACAAAGAGACATCAAAGTTTTCAACCTATAGCTTTGCTGTAGTTTGTCTTAGAGCGTTATATCAAACACATTTGACTGTTGTCTTGGCCGTTCACATGTATTCTTGGAACAAAAGTGTCACAGGTGCGTGTTGTCTTTGCACTCAAAGAGGTCCGAACTGAAAAGGAAGACGCGAGGGAGGAAGAGCAAAGAGGAAGCAGAAACAAAATGAATAATTAACTGATTGGCACGATTACGGCATCGTGTGCTACCTCAGATTCAGGCTCGCTGTCGTCGCTGAAAGCACAGGCCTCGTCGTACGGTGGATACATTTCTGACCAGCCATGGACCGTACAGTTCCTGTAAACATACCCTGATGTGGGAGCAGACAGAAGGGGGGCATGAAGGGATTCAAACTGATTTCAAGTGATTCATCCACTACAAAGATTCTCCCAACACATCATACAAGCCATTCAGAAGCTCAACCAATTTGCTGTTGTTCTTCTTCTTAACCTTCTTTATGGCTTCATTTTGTCTGAACTTCTTTGGAATGTAGTTTAAATTAATTGTGCCGCGAAATGCTGCTGAAAATGGTTTCAAATGTCAGTGGCCAAAAGTACTACATTTACGCAAGTACTGTACTTTTAAAAGTATTTGTGCTATACTCCATATTCCATCAAGGTAAGAAGGGAAATAGCATTATTCCTTCATGTTCCTGACCTTTCCTCCGTTAATGATGTATCATTATGTCAATTATTTCAAGACGACTGAGTACAAACAGTCCGACATCTTTGTATTTAGACTGGAAGACAAATTGACTAGCTGTCCTTCAAACACTAATTTACAGATCCAAATAATTAATACTTGATTGTACTTATTACTGTTTCAAAAAGGATAATCACTCTAAATATAAAACCTCTTAAACACTTTTAGTCTCATGACTATATTATTCAGAATATGTCTCTCTTGTTGTCATTGGCAACATCTTTCTGGAAACACAAATCCTTCAACAGCCCAAGAGAAAGTCTGACTGTCAAATGTGAACTCTGCAGACAAGATTCCAACTCTTTTCTCCTTCCAGAAACATCCCAGATCATACATATATATATTCTTGCCAACAAACATACATGAATAATTCATTTGCTCCTTCATCAGTGCGACTCCAGCCTGCATTTGCGCAGCAGATTATACAGAACGGATAATTATACTTAGCTGTGGAGCAATGGGACGTCTACGTTCACTTTTTTTATTTTAACTCCGCCACTGAACTTGACTGAAATTGAGTTATTCTTCTCTTTGTTTGTTGAGATTGTGATTAACATAGAAACCGACCTTGATTTCTGGAGAAATGCTGGAAGACCTCGGCGCAGGATTTGTTGACTACCTGCCCGACTTCAGCTGTCAGCCAGCAGCCGATCTCATCCCACTCTGTGTTACATCCTACGAACACAGGCAGAGGGAGGAGCAGGGTCAGTCAGTAAGAATGATTAATAATAATAATAATCGTGATAAACTGCAGCAAAGCAGACATCCTCATTCCTTCAGGCTTTGCTAAGCATTACTTGCCCAAGCTACATACATACCTGTGTCAAGAAACTCAATTTCACCGAATACAAAGAAAGATAATGCATCAGTTGTGATTCCGATGAACTTTTGTATTTGCGTGTTTTCCTCCCAGAAGCTCTGCTTGTTCATAGCAGCCAGTGGTGGTGAAAAAAAATCAATTAACAATGGTAATTGCCATAATATGTACAGCATGTATGCATTTGCATAATATATTGTTTTGCTTCTTTCATATGTAATAAGTTTAAAGCAACATGTAAAACACTTATTCTTCTCACATAAGACGTCGGTGAAGCACCTCTATGTGCTGTCATTTATTTCACCATGTGCATTTATCTATACATTTTGATTGGTGGCAAAGGTTTAATGGAATCAAAGCACAGTTAATAATAATGTCACGTACTCCAATATTTAGACACCTGTGATGTACATTTAATCGAAATGCCATCACTGGAAGGTAATTTAACCGTCAAGATTTCTATTTTAACCAGACTAAAGTTTGCAGCGACGCTAGCGGGTCACGAACTAAAGAGATTGCTACACTGAGAACATGTAACAACACGATTTGGGTCCTGAGACGTTGAACCTTCTGTTCTTTGATTATGTTATCATCGAAAAATGATCAAAATTTAAAAACTGATCACAATTAAGAGTCCAGGTAATTTGAGCAATCCACTGTGGGTGTTGACATTAATCTGAGACAGAGCAGTGAATTACAGAAAGCAATCTGTCTGGGTGAAATATAGATTTTCTCTCTGTGCCTTATTTCATTTGTACAAAGCCAGCGTATCTAATCCATTTGCCACTCTATCTGCTGTGTGTCCTTATCTCACAAACACAACCTGCATCCAATCAGGACAGTCTCACGAAAACGATGTCATCGCCAACGTCACTCTGGGAAGCGATAGGATGCAGTTATTCACGGAGCACCTGTGTTGTCAGGCTGAGTCAGACTCCTGAAGCCGAGGACCCAGGAGGTGCAGAGGGACTGTGCCAAAAAATGCACTTTCAGATCTCAGATCTGTCTTTTCATTCATTGTAAGCTCCATGAGTTGTTGCTTCTGGAGTGGTGTTATACAATGTCTTGCTAGTCGCCCCCAAATCTTAATTAGAGTGAAAACAATAATTAATTACACAGACATGGTAAAATGAAGAGTGAAGAGTCTTTGGCGATTGGACTCCATCGTGATGTAGGATATTAAAAGGGGGGAGTTAGATCGAGAATATTCCCCCTGGAGTCTATACACTGGTGTTGGTGGTGATGAAGGGAGTTGCTGAAGATCCAATGATGGGATGAGTGGCAGGACTGGGCACTGGATATGACGGAGACTGGAGGTGAATGGGGTGGACGAGGGTTGCATCGGTTCATGCTGACAGCATGAACTGACATGCATGACAACTGACAGCAGAAGAGAGGAGAGCAGTTTTGAAATGTTGACAGCAACTATGTGATTGGCTTAAGGAAATCGTGGCTGGACCTGGTTGGTGAAAGTAAAAGTGAACGGCAACAATCAGCTGACAGAGTAGAAGCCGCAGAGACAGAGGGAAGGACAGATTTGTGAATGAATGAGTGTAAAGAGAGTCTTCCTGACTGAACGTCCGCTAAACTTCATTCACTAAGTTTTAAAAGCAATCCCTTAATCGATAATTGGATTTAAATGTTTCCATTGTATACATTCCAAACTCATGTCAAAATGCTCAGTCGCGCCCATTGATCAAATGCACATAAGCTCATTATCCAATTTATGAATTAATATAAGTAATATGCATCAATGGAGGCCTTTTCAGTCCCATTGTATTAATACCAAAGCAGCTGTAACTCCAGTATGGTGCTGATAAAGTGAACTTAAGCTCATTATGATGACATTTACAGTTTAAGAGACATTGTTAGTTTCATATCACATTAGAATCTATTTAGATGCATTATTTATAACTGGGCACCTGTATACAGTAAAAACTTGAATGATATTTTAAAATACTCTGTATCATACTTTAATTAACTGTACTTAAAGCCCCAATCATTCCCACTGCATCCAAAACTCAGACAACATATTCAGGTGTTTTATTGTTTGTATGATGAGAAACATCATCCACAACTTCTAACAACTTTGTATTGGACCCATCCCTCATGGGTTCAGTAGAGACCTGCCCAAAATGTGCCAGAAGAGAACAACTGAACAGCTTCAGTCTGCACAAGAAAAAAAATATAAATATTTATTTTATTTCTTCTTGTTCCACATTGCTCAGAAAACACCACAGATATATGCAATGTCACATATTAAAAAATGAATTATTTGTTTGACAGAGCCAGAGCAGCGTGAAATTAAAGTATGAAATATTTACAACTATTCGGGGACCACCTGAGGCTCTGGAGAGCTTGTGACCTCAGAGACAATATTTACAGAAGCCATTCAGAAGGGTTATGACAGAAAAAGCACATGCATAATCTATCAGTTCCTCGACCATTTTCACATGGCTTACTGGGAAACTTGAACTGAAATAATGCTAAGAACCAATCAAGTAGCGAACGCGGGTGTGGGCGTCATCGTTTCTAAACTTATCCGTTTTCGACCTTGCACACGAAAACGCAACCCGGAGTTTTCAAAGGTATCCGTCCTCGGGAGCGTTTTCAAACTCCTCCGTTTTCGGTGCTCGAAAACGCCGGCGTAGTGTGGACGCTCAGCGTAGACAGCGAAACATGTGCGTTTTCAAACGGAAACGGAGTAGTGTGGAACCAATCAAGTAGCGAGAGGCCTGCCTTTCTTTGGTGTTTGATTTTGCAAGCTTCCCTTTCAGTAAAATATTTAAAAGGATGATTTTAATAATGAATGATATTTCTTCGAGCTCATAGAATTCAATTAAACAGTTGTTAAATAATTGTGTTATTCCTTAGATTCTTCATGTTTGGTGATCGCTCTTAGGCACATCAGCCATGAAACAAGGTATACACAAGCAGAACAGAGATGTTTTAGTCCCTTTAATACAATATTAACATAGTTCTTAACAAATATAGATTCCAGTCACCTGCATTAACATGATTCTTATTAAATCTATATACAAATATTTTGTGATAACTTCCTGTTTCTATGCATAACTCTAACCTCCCTGATAGTGCATTATAGCCCCACATTGTTTGTTTTGGCCTTCTTTTGTGCAGTGTCAATACAATCTACAGCCGTCTCTGGCTCCAGTTTATGCTGGGTCTTAAGTAAAGAGTTATCATCCGTTCAAATACCAAAGGCAAAATATCTGCTGGAAAAGATTGCTTGTCACATTGAGTGTTAACTTGAAATGGTGGTGTGGCCACACTGAGCTCTGCTAAATATAAAGATGCATTTTGTTTCTCCAATCCAATCTAAGCTATAATTAATCACATACAAAGCAGCTTTTCAAACAGCCCCCCTGTCAAGTGCATCTTGTTGAAATCCATTGTGGGTAAAACGATTAAGATTGGCAGTACAGGTTTGAAAATGAAGGACGTGGTTCCAAGCTCGCCGTTCACGATCTGTTGGCGGTTTAAATGAGGTGCATCGTCTTTATACAGTGACTTCATCACTGTGCTAAAGTAATTGCAATCAAGGATTAAGAGATTTCGTTTTCCAATATTGTAGTTTCCTAATGCCAGAATTAGATGTTTGCCTCTGAATTTTAGATTTGGTGAGAAGGGAAAATTCTCAAGCATAATTATCGTAGGTGGGAGGATCGTCTTCAGGTTTGGGTGTAATCCTAATAGACAAACACAAACATCTGTTGAAGAGAGGAAACTGCTTCTATTACAGAGTTCACGGCAGAGACGGCACATTTATGCGTGTCATGTGGAACACACAAAACCCAGCAGCAGTACAGACCCAGCTGCAGAGGTAACGACACTTGATAGGTGACCGTAAGCCTGATTTACTTACTGAATTTCAGTTGTTGCTTAATAAAACAAAGCAGCAGATGAATTCATTCAAGAAAATTGAAGTTTCATCGAGAAGATCTGATGTTAAGGTGGCGGAAGAAGGGGGACAAAGGGCAACAGACACGACCATCCCCATCATTTACTTAGTGTGGCATTATCTGCCATCAATTCATGCCCGAATCACACACAGAGCATACAGGCAGCATCTGCAGCAGAAGGTACAGTGGCCAGGATGACAAATAGGACAGCTTATCCTGACACAATGACAGTATGTGGGCTCACTAGAAAATAAATAATGCATGTGGGTGTTTTGAATTGCAGCCTATGCCGGTTAGTTTTGGGTGTTTTTCTCCCAATTTGTCACTTGACATGAGCAATATAGTTATGAGGAAGGTGTTGGATGAGAGTCAAAATGCTGATTTACCATCTACTCTGCCAGAAATGAAGAGTGATGATTCAGCTTTTTAGCAATGTGGGCCTGTGGGTCTGTTGATCAGACAAGTCGGCCGGTCAAACGCTGAGGCGGCTATTAAATGAATTGCCATAGAATTTGCTAAAAATAATTCATGTTAAAAAAACCCAAATGTGAACATCATGGTGGTGCTAGAGGACGTCAGGGAATCACTAAAGTCACAAGAATTGGCACCAGATTTCTTGACACTTTATCCAGCAGTCGAGTTACGTCAGTCTGGACCAAAGTGGTGGAGACCTACATCAAACCAAATGTGTCCAAGGAAGACAACCGTAAGTGGCTGAGTTTTGGTCAATAGCAACACGTTTCACAGCAGCATGCACCATATGACGTCTAATTGGTTCCATTACCACCAGCAGTCAGTCCGTCATTGTTTCACAAAGGTGGAATTTCAACTCTACATGACTCTCCAGCTCTGCATGACTACATGTCACCTGCGTGGTCGGCATCACACTGATGGACGCACAAACAGACACACACACACTTCGACAGTGAAATTCATCAGCAGACATTTATCTGCATAATGAGCAGCCGAGGACAACTTTGCACTCGGTAGTAATTAAGATCAAAGTACGGAAATGTTAAAGTTGATTACTCTCACGGAGGGGAGTTGCCAGGGAGTTGCCAGGATGGTCTGGGGCAGTTTCTGATGAAAAGCACGGCTTTCAGTGACACGGTTCAACATGGAGACACGCAGTGCAGCCCTCTGGGAGACTCCAGCTTCATTAGTATACAATGAAGTCAACGAGTCAGATTGGGAGGACAAACGGGTGAGGCCTCACCAGGAGGAACATGAAGAGTGCATGGTGTAATAACAGGTGTCCATGCACATCTCAGTTACAGTCAGTCTCTGCACTGTGCCTTTAAAACACACAATATATTAACAAATGCGTGTTGCGTTGGGTTGTACCTGTAAAAATTGCGGTCTTGCTGTGTCTTTTTACAGCAAGTCTTCTCTGCTATTTCTAAAGGCAGTTAGCCTTTCAGCGCCCACTGATCCACCTCACATACAACATCAGCGCTGCATGTAAAACTTTGCTCCCGCCATGCAAATACATACATGTAGGCCATAGACAAACAATAGATTTAGACTGTTGTTTGGTCATTGTCATTTATAAAGTGATTGTGGTCATAGGCCCTGAAGCGATTTGTTGTTAAATTGGTTTTGATCAACATCAATTGATCTTTTTAGACATTTTTCAAGCTAAAATGTTTAAAATGCACTGGTCCCAGCTGGCCAAATGTAACTATTTTATTATTTTTCTTTGACATAAATGATGGTAACCTTCATATTTGGGGGTTTGGAACAGTTTCAAGACATTATTGGGCTCTGAGAGATTTTGATGGACATTTTTCACTTTTTTTCTAAACTTACATCATTAGTTGCAGCCCAACTGTCTCTTAACAAAAATCCAGGTAAAATGCAGATAAATAAACATCAAAAACGTGCTACGTATCAAGTGCTATAGAAAGTCAAAGACAACTGGGCTTTTTGTTGAAGACTCCTACATTGTGGCTGCATCACATGAATTGAGCTGCAAACTTTTCTCACAATGCTAAATCAACAGCAACACACTGGCAGACAATATAACATCCTACACAACGTTTAACTCACACATACATTTCCGTGTGTTTATAATGTGCTGTTTTTTGCCCACATGCAAAAAATCTCCCGCATGCAGTGCACCAAGTTCTTCCCAGTTATCTCACGAAAAAAAACACACACTAAGCTGCAGCAGCCACAGCATCACACATGAACTCACCGCTGTGGTCGGTCTGGTTTTGCGCTTCGCTCCTCCTCGTCTGGCGGCAAACCTCCCGAGCCCTCAGGTGTTGAGAGATAATGGCGCAGTCCGGATGAATTGCTTCAGCCTGAAAATACGACACAACTTAAGTTATCTACAGTGGCTTAAAGCAAACACATGCACCTCAAGTCGATGCTCTTTGCTGGCTGTGGGTGAGTGGGTGCAGCGATTAAACAAACATTATCAACACACCTCTTTGGATTCAAAACGTATTTATTTTGTGATGCAGGTTTCAATAAATACGTTTTATATTCCATAAAACCCTCTCAGAAGATGCCCAAATTTGTCAAAGTCAAAAATGAATGTAAACCTTTTTTAATTTCCCTGCTAATAACGCTCTTAGAGTTTTAAATTTGCCCCCAAAACATCACACAATTGATAAGAATAAAAGTAATTTCTTATCAACATGCAGTTTGCAAATGCATGTTCAAAGCTTACAAAAGACAGCTTCTGCACGCCATCTCTCTGATGCCTTGTCCGTGTTTTCCCTGTTGATTTTTTTTTGTCGCTGATTGATACCAGACAGCTGATGATGGATGCAGGTCGCGAGCCTCGATAACTAATTACCTCCAGCGGCTTAATGACAGTGCCAGTGCATGTGCTCCAAAGAACCGGAAAAGGACAGAGGATAATAAAGGTAATAGCGTTGCAATAAATGTCATTCGGCTCTAATTAAGTAGCTTTAATTAGTCGATTAAAATGCAGCAGAAAGTGACAACTTCTGCTGCACTTTTCATTACTTCTTGAATGAGAATGTCCCAGATAAGAAAAAATGTATCAATTATAAAAGAATTAACACTCACTATAGGCCACAGATGGAGATAAAAGATGAGGAGAATGAAGGTCTCCTGTCGTCCCGGCAGCGCCTTAAAATACACTTCCATTTTCTTATCTGCCTTCTTCATATCCCTCATCGCATGATGATGATGATGTGAGCGTAAATCCGGGTGACTTGTTCCTCTGGTGCCTCCTAAAGATTGACTTCTTTGTTATAGCCTCTGTATGACAATGTAGGCTTAAAATAGATGAATCACCATATTCTCTCTGCCAGTAGCAAACTTGCAGGAGTGAAGAGCTTATCTCTCTCTCTCTCTCTCTCTCTCTCTCTCTCTCTCTCTCTCTCTCTCTCTCTCTCTCTCTCTCTCTCTCTCTCTCTCTCTCTCTCTCTCTCTCTCTCTCGCTGTGTGTGTGTTTCTCTCTCAGAGCAAATTCAGGTGAATGAATATCTCCATTCACAGGATTGGCAGTCATAAAACAAACAGACCTAATTTCAAATCATATTGTGTATTTTGTGACTGCCTGTATATCTTATACCAAACCCTTTATATACACTCCCTGAGGCAAATGTCTTCCTATTTATATTTTGTTTTCACGATTTAAAATGCAAATATTGTATTTTTACAAAAAGGAGAAGTGTGTAATGAGTGGAAGGCCAGTGGTTAAAACCTCCACAACGCTGTTACCACCTTGGTATGCAGTTGTAAATGTGGAGCAGGCCAGTGCTAAAAAAAAGACAAAATCCTTCCCTACAGAAAATAGGTTCCCAAGAACAAGAACACAGGATTCCACCTTCAACGACTCCTCTGGAGCTATCTTGGTGATTCATTTACAGCTCAGTTCCGGTCATCAGTGTAGCATGGGGTTTCCAATAAAGCTAAAACGTTGCGACCTGTTTAAAAACACAGGTTAACAAAAGGTTTGTATAAAATGAAAACAGCTGAGTGTTTGATCCCCACAATAGCTAATGGATCATATTCCAGCTTGTGTATTCTCAAGCTACCGACTGTGAGCATTTCCAAACTGAAGTTGGGAAAAACACAAGTCAGATGTGATCAGTGATTGACAGGGCTATAGAGATTATTCTCATTGTCTGAAAATGAATAAGCAGCCATTTTGATAATTGATTCGTAGTTTCAGTAATTTTTCAAACAAAACAAAACAGCCAAATATTTTCAGATTTCAGATGTTCCCGTCTGAGGATTTGCAGTTTTTCTCTGTTTTTCATTGTAAACTGAATGTGTTTTGGGGTTTGGACTGTGATGGACACTTTTTCTGACTGATCAAGCGATTAATTGAGAAAACAAATAGATTAATCGACAATGAAAATTGTCGTGAGTTGCAGTCTGACTGCAAACAAGATGAGTTATGTTGTGTTGTGTTGTGTTGTGTTGTGTTACGATGTGTTATGTTATGTTATATTCCGCTAAATTATGCAAACACTAAATTATATCTGTTTGCGCCACCATTCATACACTTTTTCCCTGATAGATTTTTGGCTCAACACAGGTTGCAACATGTTTTTGTTTTTGTTTTCCTTATTGTTTTAGCCGTATAGCTCTGAAGCCCAGTACGGGCCTTGTCAGTGCTACAGGACAAATTCATAGTAAAAGGCCTTGTTTCAAGAGGAATGTCACCCAGTTTTAAAAGGCACATGTGCTATTCATGAGGCAGAGACACAGAACTGGTAATACTTGTGTAAATGTGTTTCCTAAAACCTGAAGCGAAAGAGCGAACGATTAATGTTTGAAGTCAGGGGTGTAAAATGTGGCTCCGCTCATGTGCGCTCTTTGCTGTCACATAAAATGTGCTGTGTTTGATTCATGCAGCCAAATTATGATTACAATCTGGTTCCTATAACTTTATTTGATTTGACAGCTCAGCATCTGGCTCCACAAAGTGTTGGCCTCCTCCGTAGGCAGTGGTGCAAGTGCTAATTTTGCAGCCCAAAGATAGTGCTCTTATAATTATCAGCATCCGAGATGTCGTGTCAGGAAAAACTTATGTCGAAGGATTTTAAACCATTTATTATAACATATGTGCACTTTTATATGTGGTTTGTGGTTTTACACTCATGGGGGTCCCCAACTGAATTGTTGAAGTATAAAATATCCTAAAAACCCTGAAGCAATATACTGCACACTACAGAACAGAACCCAGTAGACTGTATCACCCAGATACAGATACGGGACATACATAATGCAAAAAGAAAGAAATGTATTCACAAGAGCTGTAAGTCAGAAGAAAGTAGGGCAGGAAAAGGCTTGATGATGCAGGGATGAATTCAGTGAACGTATAGTGTTGTTGAACTCCTTCCAGTCAAAGAAGGATGTATTACTAATTCTAATGGTGCAGATTTGGATACATCCTTCATTGTCTAAACTGCAGTGATGTATTCACTTTGGTACGATGCAGAGCACAAAGCCTAGTTTTAATTTTAAAGACAGTACAGAACAGCCTACTGCACTTAACTGTTGGTGCTTTTCCTACTTGCCATATTTGCCTTTTGAAGAGAAAAGATGAGATGAGAGTTGTAAATTATTGGTTAACCAGAGTGGTTGAACGTGAATAAGATATAGGACTGTTTACGTGACGTCCTCGTGGGTTCAAACCCTTCTCATCATTTTGCACATGATGATAAGACTCCTTAAAATGTTAGCTGAGCTCCGCTTTCTACTCCTGTCAGATTTCTGAAGATGTCAGAAGTAACTCATCAATATTTATTTCACAGGAAAGATTGAAGGACTGACACCACTCATTTTGAAATCTAGCTTTTATATTTCCTCTGAGGTTTTCACTGTACAGTTGGAAAAGATTGTTATCATTGTAGATTTTTTCAGTTTCGCTTGTGGCATCATAAAGCTGAGAACTCTGGGACAACAGGAAACAAATACATTCATTGGAACTCACAATACCTGTTTCAAAATATGTAAAATTCAGTCATGTCAACGTATATCTTTACCTCCACTTTGCAATAGAAGATAGTAAAAAGCATGGATTTGTAAGTGCCTGCAAACCTGTAAAAAACAGTCAAAACAACATAAATTAATGCTACTACTACCACTACTACTACTAATAATAATAATATATCAAATAAATCTACTAGTCACACTGGAAACTATATAATTCTGCTTAAGTTAAAACTACTTCAAACTTTATCAACCCAACTAATCTGTGTCTTCTGGTCTTTATAACTATTAATAATAGTAGTAGTAATAACAGTGGCCTTGTATAGTTTGTCTGCAGGATTTATAGTCTAACTTGGCTCTCGACTATAGTCTACCCCCTGCAGGACAAGGGAGGACAAAGTATTTGGCTCCACAAGAAAGTCAAACCTGAGGAAAACTTTAAATATTCAACATTTTGCCACATTTTATTTTTTAAACATGCAGTCACAGAAGACCACTGTCAAATTGAAACGACAAAGCAAAGTCGCGTTGTAGTTCAAACTAATAGACTGTACGGCTGGGCCTGACAGAAGAACTACTGCCGTTCGCTTAGAATCATGGGAGATGAAGTCTTCGACCAAAATGGATCATACCAATCTGAAGGTACGACCTAAATGGTATTGAAAACACAGATCCTCGCTTGTCTTCAGGATCCACAGACAATTTCTTACTTTCATGTGTATTTATGTGTTCTTATCTTTTTTTTAATAAACATTATACAACAGCGGAACTCTTCGATGAAGTCGTGGGGAAGCTAACGGACCTCCCCCTCTGACACGGAAGAATATAGTCGGCCCTCTAATGCCTGTCCTCTTTCCCTGTCGGATTACGGCCAAGGCAGCACGCAAAGGAACGGTTACCAAGCAATAAAACACCGAACAAAACAAGAGTAAGTGGAGAATAATTGTAATCGTACCACCGACCTGAATGATAACAAAAACGTTACGCCTTGTTAAAACTCTCAAAGTATTTTGAATTCGGAGTTTTATTAGCGCCACGTGGTCAAAGAAACTAGCTACTAGTTGCTGTGGCTGTCAAAAAAAACTTCTGCCTCCTGACTTTAGCTCGTCAGAGTTAAGAGTGAGCAGGCAACAGACGGACTACAACACGGGTTTTATATCACTTTACATGTGCCTGATTTGTGACTGGTCTCGTACACGAATTGCTAATTTGTGATTCTTTCTTAAATGACAATTTGCTGCACATGCAGTTATTTCTACCCCCCCCCCCCCCCCCCCCCATGTCCATCGATTTAATAATCCTTCTGTGGTTGTGTGTCCATGAGGTTTTGTATTTTATGAACTCTTATTTCTGTGTTGCACACTAGTTTTCCATTCCAGTTAAAGTTACCAAAGGTGAGCGTTGGCGTTGCAGCTGCTGTTCAGCTGATGCTCGAACACATGGTGCATTGCTGTGGTGAAGTGGAAGTCATGTGTACTCAGTTGCTAGTTTGTTAAGTACATCCAGCTACTAGTCTAATAGAAGAGACCCGCAGTGAATCTCACACGTATGGAGGTTAAAATGTGTCTGAGAAGTGTTGAGTCAACGTTAGAGCTGCATCTGCACATTTCCATTATTGATAAATCTGTAATTTTCTTTTTTTTTTCTTTTTGTACAAACACTTGTTTGGAATCTTTTCATGCAACGTGACCAAAGCAATTGTTGTTACAGCTCTTAATGACGAAGACAAAATATTACAAACTTTTTTGTAATATTAGATTTATGCAACATAATTCAACAGCCAAAAATTCTAGCCTCCAAAATGACACACGCCAGGTGTACCTTACAAACTGAGTATTTATCTGCACTAACCGTGCTATAGATAATAAAATTGCATGTTTGCAAGTTGTTGTATTTTCATGTGGTTAGGCTCGTTTTTTAAATTTTTTTTTTTAAGTATATGCATGGAAATGTATCCTAGTGTCTTTTGTGTGAAGTTTGGCTGCATGTTTTAAAGGAAGTGTTGATATCAGAAACATTTGGATTGTCTTTTGATTACTTTGATTGTTTTGTACGATAGGAAGCATTCATTATCCTTCAGCATGCCAAAACAAAGGTGAGCCACACCCGGTTGCACAGGTTGGGTTTTTTTAATGTTTCAAAAGAAATGTGTTTAATGCATAAACGCAGTGTTTCCTCAATAATTTGACACAGCTGCTGTGTGATTATTATTATATGTGTCATTATCTTGGTGTTGTCCACCCTGCAAGTTTCAAATTAAGAACGCAATGCTTCTTAATCATAAAATCAATATTTAAAAAATATGCGGGAAATATTTGTACAACATTTAGTGTAAGATTTTAAATGAATATTGAGGAAACACTGCAAACACATCCTAACCTTTTTAATGTTGGCCATTTGTCACATTACATGTTGCATTTGTTTGTTTTGGCTTTGAAAGTCCAATGTGAGATTGATCAATGTTGCGACTTTTTTGGCGCACTATTCCACGATCCTAAAAGCAAACACGATTTGAGTCTTTTGTATTCTCAGCTTGATTCTTCTATTCTCAGACGGCTCATTCTGAACACGTTAGCGATTGATCAATCCACCGTCTCTTTGCACGCAAGACCACATTGGCATCACATGTCGGCTGTTTTACGAGCTTTCTTTGATGCGTCTAAGTTCCTTTTTGTGATGCAATCTTCACACTGAACTAATGGCTTTAGCTTCTACCTGTTGCTTCTTTTCTCTCATCACGAACACAAAAGTGAGTAGAGAGCCCTTTTTTAAAAGAGGAATGGATCAGTCTTGGCCGAACCGTCAGCAAGGAGGAGCCCCTGAACATGCCGTGCCAGTGAGGACCTTCAAGCAGGGTAAGGGTCCCATCGTCAGCGGAGATAAAGTCCAGTTTGGGAGGCTGCCGCGGCGCACGCGTTTGTCAGAGAGCTGCAGCTCTGGGGCTGAAGAGGAGTGGTTGAGCCCCTCCATGGAGGCGAGCGGCTCCTATGGTAAAAGCCCCATCCTCCAGGGCATGCAGGCAGAGGGAACCTTGTTCAACCGCAGTGCCTTTGAGCAGGCTGAGAGCAACTACCAACGGCGGCTCGCCTCTAACGGCAACGGGCCGCTGTCCTCCTCGCTGAGCAGTCCGCACAGCAGAAGCAACGTGACCTTCCAGGCTAGACGCAGCCGCGGTCAACCGCAGGATCAGGGTTACCCCGCCACCACCGTGAAGGCCTCCGGTGTCCCCCACCGCCGTTACAGCTGGGGCTGCAATCGCACCTCCTCTGAGACCGAGCAGGGGCCCAGAGGCAGCAAGGGGCCGACCCAGAGGAAGAGGGGCCTCTCTGAGACGCAAAGCAGGCCCAGATGGGACAAGAATGCCACCTCTCACACAGGGAATGGAAGAGAAGTGATGTGTGTTTTCGGATGATTTTATTTATTTTTTGTAATTTGTGGTCTGTCCTGCATTCTTCTTTGGCTTGTTTCGGTTCTGCTAACTCGTGTATAATGTTTTTGAGGTACAGGTTTGTTGATTGGCCCTTTGTTTGAATTTCTTTGTTTAGGCAACATTCAGACTGATTTAAGCCCTCAATAAATAATAACGTGGCACGCTCATTCATTTAAATGAGATCAATCCATTGACACAGCAGGGGTGTGAACACAGAGGGCTCCTGCAAAACCTCCCTCAACCTCTGCCACAGTGCAACTCAACATCATTTCAAGGTGCCGCAGTAGTCAGTTGATTATTTGTAATGTGATATCTGTATTTCTATTCATCTCATCATTGTGGCTTAAGATCAAATTATCTTCACACTGATAACTTGTAACATCCCGTCACAGAATATTGAAAGGCTCTGCAGTGTTTTGGGACGTGACACACCTTTATTTAGTCTCCCCGGTGCCTGCATCCATACAGCCCCTTGCATTTATTTGTTTTTACACCCACTGAGTCTGAACTGGTGTCGCATTAAGGTATGAGCGCACAACATGCACAACAGACGTGGTCTGTGTTTGATTATCACACAAAGAAGTGGACCTCTGCTATCACTAAGGGGGAGGGGGGGTTGTTGGTGGACAGCGAGTCGACCGACCTTTTGTTCTATAATCCAGACTTTGCAGACCAGGCAACTGCCTGACTGAGGAATGTGTGGATGCCTGTCTGCTGCAGTAACCCGTCAGCGAAATGAGAAGGGAGGTGAAGCGTACATGCAGTAGTCTTTCACCCATTTTTAATGTTACTTTGTATTTTACAGAAACGAGAGGCCTTTTATTCTGCTATCCATTTATAGTTGAATCTGTCTGCGTTACGCTTTGTTTCGTCTCTCCATATTCCACCCACAACCCCATCTGTGGCTGTGCATGATGTAGCCTGTAATATACGGTGTCCCGGTCAAGCCGTGTTCTGTCACTCATTGCGCTGGCTTTAACGATCGAACGCATGGCCGTGGCTGCTGGTCGGTAGAGAAAATGTTGGATGCGAATCTGTGTTTAGTTGGGTCTTCTCTGCGTTGTCTTACTTCTCCTGAATTTCCGATTCCCTGCTCAGTACCAAGATGAGCGGACTGCAGTGCCTCGCCTCGGAGAACATCTGGTTCGACAAGCGGTGCTACGATGAGGCCGAGAAGTGCTTCTACGAGGGAGCCAACGGACCCTCCGCACAGGTACACGGCTTCTCAGCTTCTTCTGAAAGCTTGTTTTTCATCATTCCTAGACATAAGGACTCTGTGTTTTAGACTACCTTTATCTCCAATCCTCCTCGTGTCTCTTGCTGCCAGCTTTTGAAGTCTCTGTCGCCGCTTGCCTGACACCACCTCAGCTCACGCTGCCCTGTCAGTCAGCAGCATGTTAAGCAATAGTTGCATCATCATCGCCAGCCCGCTGTAGCCCGGAGCAGCTGTGTGCATGAGAGTCAAGCCACTCGATTTAGAAGTGGCACGTCCTAGTGAGAGGGGTCAGGTGGTTTGGCAGCTGCCTCTGCTTCTCAGTTTGTCCAGAGCAGCAGAGATTTCGCCACACAAGCCTTTAAAACAATGGAGATTAGATTAGAGATCACTTGCAGTTCTTTAAAGAGTTCTTTCACCCTAAACACAGAAAGCGATGCAGACAGTTTTTGTTTCACGTGATGAGTTTTGAGAAATGCGTCTCCACTGTTGCCCAAATGAGAGGAGTGAAACAACGTCCTGGTTTTCAGGATAATCAATAGATCACCGCACATTTCTTGGGTGTAAAGCGGTTTCAATGGAAATGGTTTACATTTCAGTACATGTACTGAAGTTGGTAAATGATAGCTGCTCCATGGAACACAAACATCACCCTGGGTTTGTGTTGCCTTAATGCACGCTGCCAAAATCCAGTTAATATTTAATCACGAGGAATTTAATAAGCATGTAGCTCACATTTATTTGCTTCAATTGTTTTAAGTCTTCCTGAATGTTGGGTGTATGGTCCATACTGCTTTTGTCCGTTTTGCATTCTGCTTTGTGTCTTTCTCGCTGCTCCCGCTTCATCACTGCTTGGCCCACATACACCTGCAGGAGAGAGAGGTTAATGGCATCCTGCAGGACATTGCTAAATCCCGACAGAATATCCTGCAGTCCCTCAACGGAGTGAGTACTGCCCTCCGAATGAGCCACAGAAACAGCCCTGTAGTGGCAGAACTGCACTCCCTAATGTTCGTGTACCAGCCCTGAAAGAGGGGAATATCTGTTTAAATATGAAATTAGGATTTAAATATAGCGACAGCTAGGGGGCAGCTTTTAGTCACAGAAAACATTTCGCCTGCACTTCACAAGAAAAGTTCTTCTTCACCCCGTCGTCTCTGCTTGCTTCTCCCATCATCTTCATTGCAATCAGTCAGTAAGTTGTTTGTCTTTACATGAATGTCATTTACTTTGTCGTTGGCAGTATAAGTGTGGTCATTTTTGCATGAACAAAAATCAGCTTTCTCTCATTAGATATTTAAATGTTACCTTTTTATAAGGATACGTTCACATGTTTTAGGTCCGTCTACAAACAATACCTGCATGCCCTTATGCGGCATAAAAGCATTTTGGTAGCTGCAACTGTTCCGCCTGTCCATGCTGTCCAGATTCTCTCCTCGAGTTCCTGCCTCATACCGTGTCTCAGCAAGCTGTCTGTGGCAGCAACAAGGAGGGACTGTCGTAATGCATGTGATGAATAAATTACACGAAAATGTGAAATACTCGACGTGAATATTTTTGCATCAAAAAAATATTCATAACGGCAGCGACGTGAATTTGCAGTTGCAACACTTCAATACGGTTCAAGAGTAGATTTGCAGAGGACCGACTACCACGATCCGATTGGACCAGAGCAGTCCGAGGTTCATTATTGTATGGCCTGAGCTACTGTAAGCTACTTTAATACGTTTCCTTTAGTGAAGTTGAATTCCCTCTGGTAAACAGTTACGCAGTGTCCTGTATATGTAAAGGGATTTTATTGTGAAAGGTAAGAACATACAGCGTGGATCTGGTCTGTTCTGCCTTTGTCAATGTTGAAAGGAGTAATAAAGTTTGCCATCTCGGTTCGGAGCACTGGGAAGTGTGTGTTTTTAAATATGTCTGTTTTGTACAACGTGATTGGTTGATGCTTATATTCACGGTGGGAAAATCGACATCCTTTCGCAAACTACATGCGCCACCTTTGGGTTATTTGATTTATTATGATGTAAAGAGTTGAGTGTTTCATCCTTTTTCTCTGACAACATTGACATTAAATTCCGTCTTATTTGAGACGACTTTAAAGTTGTAGCATGTGTAGCATCCAACTTTCTACCTACAACCAGTACTTTTCTTCTTGTCTTCGTGTTTCCCCCCCCCCCCAATTACGTTCACTGTGTACATCACCGGGTGCAGGCGAAATCGGCCCTGCAGCAGCCCAAAGCGTCCCAGCTAAAGCGGCGGCACAGAAACGTAAGACTTCCTGTTCCAGCTTTGCTGCTCGGGCGTGGCAACGCTGCATGACTGAGACTCAGCAGAGTGTGCTGGCTGAGTCTGCTGCGGCTGTTATCACGGCACGAAGACTCATGAACTACCAGCTGGCATATTCTTTTTCTTTTTTTTTGGGGGGCTTCACACGCTTCTGCTAACTGATGCAGAATTTGGGGGTGAAAATATTAATCTTGATGATTTTTTTGGTTTTGATCTTTATTATCATTACCATTAAAATGAAACTTTAAAGCTAAATTCGTATATGTAGTGACTGTTACCTTTCATTTAACTTCTGAATTAATTCATTAAACTTAAGGGAGTAGTTTGACATTTTGGTAAATACTCTTATTCATGTCAGTCGAGAGCTACATCAGATGTTCAATGTGTCTGTCGCAGCTTAGCTTAGCGCTGTCCAAAGACATCCACTGATAAATGTAATTAAGTGGCATGTTTTGTGTTTAATTGGTAGCAATCTTATTATCTCTTCGCAAGAGAGCAAATATAGTTTTCCCAAAATGTCGAACTAAGATTTTTTTTATTACTATCATTATTGATTTTGGGCCAAGTTTGCCAGCATGCTGTTATTATAAGCATTACAGCATCTCTTTAAGTGTGTGTGTGTCATTGTTGTAATCGGTTTTAGCCTTGCATGGGTTTCTTTTTAAACCTCACTATTTTTTATTTTGCTTGCTTCAGACTTTGATCGTCCCTCAACCTGGAGGAGAGGCCGTTTTGCTGTCATCATTTGAGCGCTGACCTGCAAGATGACGCTTGCTAATTAATTTGTGTTTATCTTTCCACAGTCGTCCTCTCATGCAGGAGGAGACCAGGAGCTGGTTTCTCGGATGAAGAGCATGGAACTGGAGAACCAGACACTGCACAAAGGTGTGTGTGTGTTGAGTGTTTTTGAATGTCTTCCTGAGCTTATTCTTACTTTTGCAGGATTAATACTTCACTTTTTGTATCGTGTTTGCTTGTCAGTGGTGGAGGAGATGAGAGCAGCCCTGCAGAAGCTGGAGTCCAGAGTGGCTGGGCTGGAAAAGAGCCCAGCGGCCGTCACATGTGCTCAGGTAGATGACTACAAATTTGGTATTTTTTGTTTTCTAGGTACAGTACATTACTACATTCATATGTTCTCTGTATTTATAAAACTGTAAGAAAGATTGAAAAAGCCCTCTGAAGAGCACACCGTTACAGAAAGTGTTCCTGTCCCATTGTTTTGACCAGGCTGCTCCAGTCAAAGAGGTAAAGGTGGAAAATGGAGACGACGACGACGACGATGTTGACTTGTTCGGCAGCGACGAGGACGACGAGGAGGCAGAACGCATCAAGCAGGAGCGCCTGGATGCCTATGCAGCCAAGAAGTCCAAGAAACCCACCCTCATCGCCAAGTCATCCATCCTGTTGGACGTTAAGCCCGTACGCGTCTTCCTAAACTGTATCATGTGACTCATTCAAATGCTAGTTACGTTGTGGTTGTGTTCTCTTTTAGGGACCATTCAGTTATGGAGAAACTTGTTTAAAATAAGCAAATGTGTCTTCCCATGCCATGAGTTCTGCTGCAAATAGTGTTGACTTTAGTCTTTTAAGGCTTTGGTTAAATGAATGTTCTGTGTGTCTTTCCTTAGTGGGACGATGAGACCGATATGGGGAAGCTGGAGGAGTGCGTGCGGTCTGTGCAGATGGACGGGCTCCTGTGGGGAGCATCCAAACTGTTGCCAGTCGGCTACGGCATCATGAAGCTGCAGATCAACTGCGTGGTCGAGGACGACAAAGTCGGCACCGACATCCTGGAGGAGGAGCTCACCAAGTTTGAGGACTATGTAAGAAATGACCACTTTGATGTAATCTGTGCGCCATAATCCATAATCCGACAACTTCAGTTCATTTACCTTGAGTCATACCTGTGCATGTATACTTGTAAAATTCCCTGCAGGATAAATGTTGCATATCATGTCCTAAAAAAACATTTTTAATAGTTTGTCTTCTTAGAAAATAAATTAGCATATTTACAAAATGTTGACGGGGAAGAAATTACAATCCTTGAATGATAAGTTTTTATTGAACTGGTTTAATGCACAATGTCTCATAAATATGAAGCTTAACTTATTGGACTTCTTCCTTTGCAGATCCAGAGTATAGATGTTGCTGCCTTCAATAAGATCTAAGCTCCCCCAGCTGACTTGCGCCACCAAGGTGTTGCTGCTGCTCCTGGCTTGCACGTTTATTAAAATGCAAAGTTTTGAGCACTAACCATTGTCTGTGTAATTATTATTTTAAGTCAAACATACATTTTCTTTTTTTTAAACCCCATACTAGCACGATTACTTGAGCACCGTTGGAGTGCAGTCATCTTTAGAGAGCATCTTCTCAAAGGCAATTATAGAATGTTAGTCATAGTATATACCATGTTAAAAAGTTCTAATATAATGTTGGAAAAAACACATGTTGCATCTCATAGCATGTTACAAAAAATCTTAAAGTAATAAACGTCATAGTATTGAATGTTGAAAAAAGTCAGTGTGTATGTTGAAATAAAAAGTAATTGTATAGCATGTCAAAAAAGAGAATGCAGGATGTCTGTTTCAAAAGTCATAAAAGTCAGTATAGTATGTCAAAGTATGTAAATGTCTATGTCCAAAAAAAGTCAAACAATTCACTGATATGCCATAGTAGGTCATAACAATCTAATCAAAATATCGTGTAAGAACTCTTACAGTATGCTGTATATATGTCATGTTGTAAAAACTCAGAAGTAAGCCATAAAAGGTTACAGTATGCTACAAAAACATCGCAGATTTTGTAACTAACATTTTTATACACAAATGTCGTATATGAATATTGTTTCTCAAAATGACAACTTTTGCTTTGAATGTTGAGGGGGAAATATGAAAATAGTCATTGACGTGTAGCCGACATTAAATGCTTTATTGAATTTAAAATAGCTTTGATGAAAAAATGCTTCATTAAGAACGTAATGGATGTGATTCAATAAATCACTACATAACAAATATACACCTTGACTTTTACTTTTCGTCCAGATGTTGCCTTCAGTAAGATCTTAGCTCCACCAGCTGCTGAACTGCTCTACCTTAGTGCTGCTGCTCCTGGCTTGCATGATTCCTAAAATACATTTTGAGCACTAACATCCATCTCAGTTTCATTATTATCAAACGATAATATTTTGAATCCCTATAAAGCTGCTTGAGTGCACTCATCTGTACATTTAAAGAGAGCACAGCCTCAAAGTAGAGCTCAGACCCACCCAGAACCCTGGGTACACAGGCTGGCTAAATGTGGTCTTGACTTTATGGAGTAAAACCATTGTATCAGCAATACTATAGAAAGACAAAGTCCCACTCCTGAAGTCCAGATACACTCCAATCCTGCTGCAGCAGGCAGCGCTGATGGTCACACTCTCCTTATTGTGCTGAAATGAACAGACTGAGGGAGAGCAGTCCAGGCTCCAGGATTTGGAGTTGTGTCCGAGCTTGCTGTCGCTCCCTGCTCCACTCCTGCCCATGTTTTTGTAGCAGACGCCGATGGAGACCCCTCCATTACCAGCCCACTCCACCTCCCAGTAGCAGCGCCCAGCCATCCCAGCTCTGCCCAGCACCTGGGCCCAGCTGGTGAAGCGATGGGGGTGGTCTGGGTGGGGCTGTGGCTCCGACCGTGTGGTCACCCCTCTTCGACCATCAGAGAAGCTTAGATAAGGGTTGGCCGTGTTCGGGTCCAGGACTAAATCGTTGTAATCTGGAGATGGAGTTGTAAGCAGATGGACATCGTCGTTGGTTTCATAAGGATGGATGATAGTTAGGGTTTATCAAAGAACTGTACTCACATTGTAGAAAATCCGCTCTGGTCTTTGGTTCTGAGATGTATGGTATGTTGGTGTCTTTTGCTGTTAGACAGACGTAGGGAATAAGAAATATTAAATACAACAAAGCTGTTTGGATAAACATCAACTCTCCTGGTTAAATAAACAGTAAAAAAAATAAAAAAAAGATTTCACATTTGTTTGGCAACATCTGGTTCTTCGGTTCAAAAAAAGGTTTAAGGTACAAGCCTGTGTGCACGACACCTTTGAAGTAGAGATCAACTACAACTCCCAAGGTGCATTTCAGCTTTTTAAATTGTGGATGAATTCAGCAACTATGGCACCGTGTTTTGTTCTCAGCTGTAATTATGAATCATTTTGTAATATGGCAACACTGGCCAAGGCTCATGAGTATTGTAGTTTTTTAGACTGTATATAAACTAGATGGCTCGATTAAGCTAGAGTTGCCTCCGCAAATGAGTTAAAACGCAGAGTGCTGACTCCTTTTACAACTTAAATCTTTTATTCAGGGATCTTAAATGTGCACTTGATGGCTACATGCATGACAGTGTGTTAAAATAATCCATTCCTGATATTTACAGACCTTCTATTTTACAGTTACAGTTGCTGAGATGATATTGGACGATTCAGTTATCAGTCAATGTAACCACTGAAGAAGCTCACGTACCTTTAGTCTTTTCAGAAGTACTTTGAATGCTGGTTTCCTTCAATGAAATGACTAGAAATGCAGACAAGCAAATAAGTGTTTACTGTTCACTAAATAATCATGTTCATGGTGATCACGTGTGAAAGAGACAACGCACCTTTATCAGAGATCCTGTTGAATTCTCTTTCAAGGCTTTCATCCAGACTGTCTTTGAGATCAGCCAGGGCGCCTCTCATAGTTTTATACATCATGTATTGAAGCACATCAGTGCTGGGCAGCTCCACAGTCTTTGCAGGGAACTGAAGAGTCTTGCACTTCTGTGAGGACATGCAACACAACCAAACTAGAAGACGAGATTTAAAGGCAAAAACCCAAAAGGAGGAATCCCTTCATGGGTTATGTTCATCAAGTTCACGCTGCAATTAAAATCATATTAACTGTAGAGAAGCATGTTTGCCTTGTTAAATGTCATCATATATCTGAAACGTAAACATGGTGGGACAGAAGAATCCAAGATGGCGCTGCGGGTGGCTGCCTCGATGTGTTAGGACACATTGTTTTGAATTTTTTTTATTCTTAAATTTAGTCTAAAGGTGGGGAGGCGGCTAGTTTTAATGTATTTGGGTAGCTTGTGAATTTCCCTGAGGATCAATAAAGGTTTTAATATGTCGCAATATCATAATCTATTTGTATCATTAATCTGAATTAGAAAACAGCCACTGATTTAAGTTCTTAAATAAATGTAGTGGAGTAAAAACCACAATATTTGCCTCTGAATTGCAGTGGACTAGAAGTATAAAGCAGCAGAAAATTCAAAGACTCAGTAAGTTACAAGTACCTCAGAATTGTACTAGAGTAAATGTACTTCAGTGACTCTGATAAACACATGGCCGGACCGACGTTTTTCCTCCACACCACTGGCCGAGTTATGTTCTATACCTGAAAGAAGTGCACGTGGTCCTCGGTACGGGAAATCTTCTCCAGCTCAGCATCGGTCCTTCTGAGGTCCACGATCTCCCTCTGGATCTTCTCCAGCAGCTCCTCCGCCCGCCCCACGGCTGCTCTCTCCTGGACTCTCATCACCTCCCTCACCTCACTGCTTTGCTTCTCTATGGAGCGGATCAGCTTGGCGAAAACCCTCTCACTCTCCTCCACCGCCGCTTCTGTAGAGTGCTGTGGAGGATAACGGTTTTACGTTTCTAGTGTTGGCATGTATGCACAGACCGTATGTCAACCACACATTTAAAGCTCTTATATGGAAGACGCACTCACCTTGATGTATCGGACAGCGTATCTAAGTTCCTTCTCCGTGTCCTTCAATTTCTGCACAGACTTCAAAGAGGCGTCTTTGAGTTTTTTCTGAGAGAATACAAAAAGATGAATGTCACACAGAGTCCCTCCGGCTGCTCAGGCCAATAGGTTTTTTTCACGGTTGACTTTCAAGATGGAAAGTTTGGATTTTACAATCAAAAGGATTGGATTGCACTGTAAGGTCTTTGGTCTATCAACCTAAACTTTTGACACAGTAACATCAGAGGACAAGATCACATTGTACACTCCATTTCATTTTTTTATTGTTGAAGCCTTTATACTAAACTGTAAAAGACGTATCCTTATGGATCTATTGTGTCTGTTTGTAACCCCATACAGGATCAGAATGAGTTACCCTACTGTCTTTCTTATGTAGTAAAGTATATTTTGATGCCATTACTATTATTTTACCCAAGTGCAGATTTTGAATGCAGGACTTTCACATAATAGAGATTTTTTTACACTGGTATTTCTAATTTTACTAAATATTTAAGTATAATTATTTAAATAGTTCTTCCACCAGTCAATCAAACAGCTAAAATAACCCCGATGAGGTAATATAGATGTAATCAGGGTTATCTTCTCAGCCTCAACAAAACTTGTCCCTTACAATTCAAATACATAAATCATATACACCCTCTGTAAAAAAAATAATGCCGCGAAAACGTACATGTTATACAATATGTATATCATTTATAAAGTAAATTGTAATCTAAGTTCATCCAACATCCAGAAACAAGTGAGAATTCGAGCATCAACAAACTCACCTGTTGTGTCGCTCTCTCATCCACCACTGAGACTGCGTCATGGCCCTTGTGTCTCTCTTGAGCACACTGGGAGCACACACACTGCTGGTCAGTGCGACAGTACAGCCTCAATGCTTTGTCGTGGTGCGGGCACAAGTTCTGCCTCAGCTGTTCCACAGCTGGAATCAATTTATGGGTCTTCCCCCGAAAGCGGTCCTCGTGGACTCTCAAGTGAGGCGCACAGTAAGACTCCGAGCACACGAGGCAGGATTTAACCGCCTTGCTTTGTCTCACTGTGCAAACACTGCATTTCGCTTCCTCCGGCTTGGCCAAGGTCTGAGCCGCAGCTTGAGCTCCAGACTGTAGAAACTTTTCCACCACTTCCCCCAGAACTGTGTTCCTACTGAGCAGCGGTCTCGGGTTAAACACCTGCCTGCACTGCGGGCAGCTGTGCTGGCCTTTCTGCTTGGCCCTGTTCCAGTAGTCTTCAATGCAGTCCAGACAGTAGCTGTGCCCACAGGGGATCGTCACCGGGTCTCTTAAAACCTCCAGGCACACCGAACAGCAAAACTGGTCTTGTTCAATTGAAATAGTTGTTGCTGCCATTTTCCCCGCACGAGCCCAACCGAAACTACAAGGGACAAAGATGGGCGTGGCTGACAGGTGTGCTGATTAAAGCCTCTCGGGTTTCACCTGAAGCATCCAATCCACAGCCAGCAAACCAGATAGATACAGCTACCTGAGGAAGGAACCACCTCTCCCTCCCACGTGAGTTCACATTAGATGCACAGACCTATCGTTGTTCTTTGATGTATAACTGCGTTTGTGTTCGCAGTCAACCTGTTATTCCACTTCTACACCGGAAACTTGTTGCCCGTATTAGTTTAAACTGTAAACCAGCCTCCATGCAAATAAACACCACCCATGAGAGTTCAGTCTGTACATGTGGTTTTTTTTAATGTCAGCAATTCAGAAATCCCAATATCTTACTACACATGTCTGTAACACAAAATAAACGTTTTGTAGTTTTACTTAAAACATTATAAAAAGCAGAACCATATTAAAAAAAAGTAAAATCTGACTGAGCGTCAAGGCAATTTCCTGTCAAATACTGAAATAAGATGTAGTGCGTCAGGCCTGCTTCATGCTGCTTAATACTTCAAAGTAAATGCATTGTCTATATGATATTCGGTGGCTCTAATTACTCTTTCCCATCTACACTACAATGCGAGATGCATGTATAGCTGACTGGTGCAAACACAGCAACTCAATTAATAACAAAGGATGAATTATTAAAAATACAAGTCAGTCAGTACAGATTTGTGTGAGAAGAGCACCGAGGTATAATGACATTCAGTCCGTGTAGCTGCGTGTGAAATATTGATTTTGATTTTGATGTCCAGTACGAGTCTATTTCCTCCTCGGGTGAGAGCGTCGCTGAACGTGTCTCTGTCTGGATCCTGAAGAGAGTTTGGTGCCTGGGCGGGCAGACAGAACAGGAATTAGTAGTCTACAGCACCTTGTGGTGACAAATAAATAAAAAAATGGACTATTATTTGTAACAGAGTATTTTTTATAATAAGGCTTTTATTCAAGTAAAAGATCTCAATACTTCTTCCTCCACTGCAGGATTTATGTAACATATTCTGAATTTGTATCTTTTTTTCCCCGTCACTTAAATGAACATTTGTGACATGATTTGCATTTGGTTCTCGTGTGAAATGCTCTCTGCACACTGTTGAATGCTTAAATACCTGTACATTTTGATCATAGCTTTATTTACCAAATGGTGAGAAGGAAAAAGTGGGTCCAGGGGTGAGAAAGGGGTTGAGAGGGTTCACGGGACTCTGGTCTAGGCCAAGTAGAGGGTTCACGGGACTTTGGTCTAGACCAGCTGGAGGGATCACTGCAAGCACAAAGAGAACAAACACTGTTCCTGCAAAGTCTCAGCTGTCCAAACTGTCAGAATCTGCAGCACTGTCATCCTTCCACTTCAGCAGATTCAGTGAACTCTACTATGAACAAACATGTCGAGTAAGGTGTTCCTGCTGAATGATAATGTGGTACGGATGGGATGCACGGACAGCGTTTCTTCAGGGTTTAAATATCAATTTAGAGCAGCTTGGTGATGGAATGGAATCATTTACCAAGTGCTTGACTTTATTGATATTCACATCACATTTGTGTTAGTACTAGTTGATGAATGCATCCCCGACTACCAAAAGTCTTGGGGTGTTTCAACACCTGTTTTAAAAGCTGTAATTGGCTGAGTCATCAAAATCCTATTGTAAAAACGAGCATGGGCAGTTTTATACTCACTCAGTGTTGCTTCCATCTGCACTGCTGATTCACCATCACTGGGCTGCGTTGTGTCCAGCTGTACATCAGGATTTGGAGGACCTACAATCACTATGTCTCTCACTACAAAAGAGAGGAAAACAATCACAGAGTCGACACAATAATTCGTATCGGATAAAAACACTTACGGTACTTGACGTAAAACCCATTTGTATCTACCTTTCTCGTAGATGCTGACAAATCCTCCATGACAGACTTCCTGCAACAGTCCTTTAAAATCGGCCACAGCTGTCATCACTGGACCAAAGGTGAGGTTGGGGTCAATGGTGACCGAAGGCAAAGCTGACAGCACAGGTGGAGCGTGGAGAGACTGACAACTCTGGAACAACAAACACGGAGACAAAGAGTGTTACTCTGCTGGAAAATCGGCCTGTTTGGTGTCCAGTGCTGGAAGAGGTGTTCAGGTCCTTTACGTAAGTAAAAGTAGTGACACTACACTAAAAAGACAAGTAAAACTCCTAATGTATCGAAGTATTGTCCGCAGAATATACCTAAAGTATCAAAATAACTAATAATGCAAAAAAGGACTTATTTGATGGTATTTCATGTGATTATTTTCCACAAAACAAGTCAAAAAAAAGATCTGTTGTTGCAGTGAAGATACTTACGTTTTTAAAAATGTTTCACAAATGAGTTTGAGAAATTGGCCAGTTTGCTGCAATAGTGTTATGACATGTTATGAAACAAGTTTGTTTGCATTTAAAACAGCTCAGAATATTACAGCACTTAGTTCTTACTTTATAAAAACAACATAATACTTTAAGGACTAAAATAACTCATTCATAATGTTTAATTGTGCACTGAATAAGGCATCACATTTTACAAACTGATCATGTGTTTTGCAGGTAAAATCTTAATTTGCATACAAGTCATGCATTAATGCAGTGAAGTAAAAAGTACGATATTTCCCTCTGAAATGTCATGGAGTCAAAGTATAAAGTGGCAGACAATACTCAAGTGCAATATTGCGGGAGCGTTGCTTTACTGTGGTGTAGTACTTGAGTAAATGTACCACTGGTGGGCTCAATCGGAGCGTTGGTACCTGAAGGAAACGGACGTGGTCCTCAGTGTGGGACAGTTTGTCCAACTCGGCCTCGTTGTTCTTCAGCTCGGCGATCTCCTTCTGGATCTTCTCCAGCAGCTGCTCGGCGTGACTGACGGCCGTCTTCTCCTGGGCCTTGATCAGCTCTCTCACCTCGAAGCGCTTCAGCTCAATCGACCGAATCAGTTCGGTGAAGACGGCGTCGCTCTCCGCAGCAGCCACCCGAGCAGAACGCTGGAGGGAGACGCAAAGCAACACAGAGAAGGCTTTTTTTTTTAGCACATATGTAGTGATTTACTGTATTTATATATCAGAACAAGCAGGATGTTGGCACTTGTGAGGGTTTTAAGTTTTATGTCATGCATTAAGTGTCTGTGAGATGGGGTTTGAGGAATGTGCTGGAGTGGGGGTGGTGTGAAAGTGGCAGGGAGAGGTGTGAAGTTTAGGACAATGGGGCATAGGCCCAGGTGGGGCTTGTTGGACTTCAGCCAATCAGTGAGCTGATCGATGAGCTGAGGAATGCAACTTTGAGGGGACAAAGGGTTTGAAGCACGGGGGAATTTCAGATCTTCTGCTGGCCACCGAGGAGGCAGACCAGCCTTCTGGGTGGCTCGGATTGGATCTCACATTTGATTTTATATATATAGGTTTGTTTTGTTAATAATTGTGTGATTCGGTTTGTAACTGTTTGTATCTGTTTTTATGCTTCTTGGATAATAAATCCATTCGATTTTTACTTTAACCTGCTGTTGTGTTTTGGAGGCGATTGAGACAGCATGGCTGCAAGGGGGGGGGGCGATTTCTCCCTGTGTCCAGAAGTTGTGGCCTTAACACACTTACAGAGAGAGAGAAAATGGCTCGTCTGATCTCCTGGGCTCCCTTTTCCCTTTGATGAATTCTCAGATGAGAGCTCTGCTTCATGTCACCAAGCTGCCCCTGAGGGACACAAAGTTACTTTTACTTCATGGAGATCTGAGTGTCTGCATACAGTTTCATTACACCATTTTTTAATTTTGCAAATACAACGACAACTGATTTCACGATATTGTAAATGTGTATGTTGGTGTTGTTTAAAACCCCATTTCAGATTTATGGAACCGTTCCTCTATTTGTGAGAACAGAAAACAGGAATATAATAGTTTTTTCTCTATCAGACCAGGTTTAGTCCAAAAAACACTGAATTAATACTTTCAAACCAGGACTAGATTAACATGGAGACCATGAAGACCTGTTAAGATTTGTGAATCCTTTATTTTAATCGTGAAAAAACTGAATATAAGAGTGATTTCACTGCCACATTAGACATTACAAAATATTATGTTTTAAAAACATACTTGAGCATTTTGAATGTCACTTGTACTTATTTTTATTTTGTGTTTATAAATTGTGTGTTGCTGTGAATTTTGGTGTTTTCCTACTTATGTTGAATCAAATATTTAACCTTTGGGAAAATAGACGTAAAGGGCAATTTCGCCGTTTTATATTCTCCAACCAGACCACATCAGTCGAAGTCTATAGCAAAAATAAAGCAGTCGTTTTTAAGTAGTCGGTTTAATATTATATTTAATGTTTAATATTGGACTCTATTTACATGGAGCCTACAGAGACTGTTGAAATCCCACTTTGTATTTGTTAAACTGGGCTTTTCCTCCATCAAGACCACACCTAAGACTCTACACATTACAAAAAGTTTTGAAGATAGTGTACTTTAGGCATTTTCATGCAATTGATGCTGTATTTAATATGGAACCAATGTATTTGGGTTGTTGTGAATTCCTGAGTTTTTCCCTTAAACTTATCTTAAAAATATGTTTTTTCCCTGAGAAACCTTTATGAAGTGAAGGAGAATGTCAATGCTTTTACACTGTGTAGATCACATCAGACCAGGTCTACAGAAGACAACCAGGTAACCAGGTGAACTGATTACCTGCTTCCGTTGTATCTCGGCCTCAGCCAGCACCGTGTCGTGGCCTTTGTGTTCGTCTGTCAGACACAGGTAACAGATGCACTGCTTGTCGGTGCGGCAGTACACCTCCAGCAGCTTGTCGTGTCGGCCACAGATCGTCTCTCGGAGCTGTTTGGAGGCCGACACCAGCTTGTGTTTCATGAAGGCAGCAGAGTCGTAGTGGGGCTGGAGGTGCACGTCGCAGTAGGAGGCCAGACACACTAGACAGGACTTCACGGCTTTGTTTTTCCTTCCAGCGCACACGTCGCACTCCACGTCGTCGGCCTCGGCGAAACTTTGTCTCGCGAGCGTCGTCGTCGCGGCTTCTTGGAGTCCCGTCTTTTTGAATTTCTCCACCACGTCGGCCAACATGGTGTTCCTGTTGAGCACCGGCCTCGGGTTGAAGTTGTGCCGGCACTGCGGGCACACGAAGATCCCGAGGTAGTCGTCCTGGTCCCAGTAGTTCTGGATGCAGTCCGAGCAGTAGCTGTGGCCGCAGGGGATGGTCACGGGGTCCCTCAACACGTCCAGACATACCGAGCAGTTGAACTGGTCCTTGTCCAGCACCAGTCCGGCTTGAGCCATCGTTGGAAAAACGTTGGTGTAGAAAATGAGCAAAAGCGCAGGAACCTGACTGACAAACAGCTGCTGCTTTGTTTACAGGAAGTGAAAAGAGGGGGCGTGGCCAGAGAGGCATTACCGGAAACTGCAGCAGGGAACTTAATCTTTAAAAATCACTGAGTTTCAAAATAATGTAACTTCAATAGTATTACATATTTGATCGCTATACTCACTCAATATAAAATATGTAGACTGTT